>NW_010246676.1:0-27939 GCF_000690775.1 Eurypyga helias
GGGCTAGCTGAGAGCTCTTTGTTTATTTGGTGGTAGGCTATTAGCAGAGAAGCAGCATCTTCTGTCAGGCTAATGCGTCTCTGAGTGAAGGTTGGAAGTTTCTTTCTCTGGGCTTGGGGATTTTCTCTGGGCTTTGGGCCTTGGGGTTTTATATCACCTTTTTTCTCTCCATTTGATTTGGCTTGCTGGTTTGGAATCTGGCTGTGTCGCTTCATGGGTTGTGAGATCCTGTATCATATGTTCTATTTTTCTGTTGTTTATTATTATGTTGTTATTACTTATTGGCAATAGTATTATTAGTATTACTGTAAGTTTCATTTATATCATTAAATAGTTCTTATCTCAACTTTTATGAGCTTCCCTTGGTGGTTTTTCTCCTCTGACCCTTCCTCACTAGCAGATGGTTGAGGAGTGGAGTGGTATTGCAACTGGTAGTACTCAAATGCCCGATGAGGCTAAACCATGGCAATTTATTTCATGCCTGACAAATATACTCCATTCTACAATGGAGTCATGTCCTTAGTGGATAAAGGAAGGGCAACTGATGCCATCTACCTGGACTTGTGCAATGAGTTCGACACCATACCACATGACACCCTTGTCTCTAAATTGGAGAGGGATCAATTTGATGGATAGATCACTCAGTGCATAAAGAACTGTCTTGATGGCCTCACACAGAGAGTTTTGGTCAATTGCTCGATGTCTGAGTGGACACCAGCGACGAGTGGCATTTCTCAGGGGGTGGTATTGGGTCTGGTGTTGTTTAACACCTTTGTCAGCAACACGGACAGTGGGATTGAGTGCACCCTCAGCAAGTTTGCCGATGACACCAAGCTGTGTGGTGTGATCGACATGCTGGAGGGAAGGGATGTCATCTAGAGGGACCCTGACAGGCTGGAAAGGAGAGCCTCTGCCAAGCACATGAAGTTCAACAAGGCCAAGTACTCCACCTGGAGTACTGCATCCAGCTCTGGGTATAAGAACATAAGAAAGATATTGACCAGTTGGGGTGAGTCCAGAGGAGGCCACGAAGATGATCAGCGGGCTGGAGCACCTCTGCTATGATGAAAAGCTGAGAGAGTTGGGCTTGTTCAGCCTGGAGAGGAGAAGGCTCCAGGGAGACCTTATTGCACCTTCCAGTACCTGAAGGGGACCTACAAGAAAGCTGGGGGGTGGGGTGTGTACTTTTTACAAGGGGAAGTAGGGACAGCACAAGGGGTAACAGGTTTAAATTGAAACGGTTAGATTTAAACTGGATATCAGGAAAAAAATCTTTATGGAGAGGGTGCTGAAGCACTGGAACACGTTGCCCAGAGAAGTTGTGGATACCCCATCCTTGGCTATCTTCAAAGCCAGGCTGGATGACATGTTGGGCAACTTGGTCCAGTGGAAATTGTTCCTGCCCATCGCAGTGGGGTTGGAACTAGATGACATTTAAGGCCTTTTCCTACCCAAACCATTCTGTGATTCTATGATTATTCTCTAAATTAACAAGAATGACGATAAACTTTGCTTCTTCTGATGCTTTTTAAGCAATTATATATTTTTTTAAATAAAATGTATTTTAAAAACCCAAAGTAACAATGTTAACTTACACTTTTGCTTTCTTGAAGTCATTACCTACTGTATAGAATTGCTAATAAATGCAGGAACCATATTCCCTTGATTTTTTAATCAGTTTGCCACCCAGTCAATTAAACACTTTTAAAAGTAATAACATTTAATTTAAGAGCGAGATTCAGTTTGTCTCTTCAGGTTTTTACGCTGATACTTAAACTCTGTGATGGCATTGACTGGGGAGTTGATAAAGTTGGACCACACATGAAGCAGTTTAGTTCTGTTTGAAATATGGCATATCAGCTAACCTCCACCTTCCACTGCAAAACTGCATGGGTAGCCCATAAGTCTCATGTAAAATCAACCTATCCCACGATTATTTCTTTGATTGACTAAGTCCTCTCAAATGTCTGTAAATACCATGTAGACAAATGATTCATCGCTGTTGGCAGTAATGGTAAGTTAGACATCTACCTTATTGCAGATACCTGCATTTAGCCACCCAATTTAAGTGATTTGCCTCACTCATAAACTTGAATACCTGAATTTTTCACTGAATCCCACTCAGGACTTGATTCAGTTGCTGAATCATTGGCCTGTTGTTCTGTCTGAGGAACTCAAGGGTATCTGAGGCATCCCCATGAAGCTTATGGGAAGGACATGAAAGACTTATAGGAGACTTAATCAGCAGCCTTGGCTAGAAGAGATACACCAAAGAAGTTTAAATATCATTAATACTAGATTCTTTTCTGGCATCAGCAGAAGTATTTATTTTGATTTGTATAACAAAGACAGAAGCTTAAACCGGCAGATATAGCACATTTCATTTTAGAAGACTTGAGGCATCCAGAAGTAGCAGCTAGAAACTTTGGATAAGAGGCAGAAGAGGCATACCCATATGTAGGCAATTGGGATTAATCCCAGGGTATTCACAATGATTATGTTTAACTCTAAGATCATCATCCTAATTTCATTTATGGCTAAAGGAGAAAGAGTGGCACTCTTAGGGTATAACTTATTTGACCTAATTTATATGTCTTTATTAAAGGTCATACTCAAGGGACATCTTTGAGTCATTGAGGGGCTAAAAATTGCATTAGGGTAACTGTGAAAGCATTTTAAAAGAATTTTTGCAACTGCCTGTGTACTGACTCCTCACATTGAAAGTGATAAACATATTAGTTAACTTATGTTGGGTAGTTAGTAGACAGAAATTATTATGATTGGCTCTAGAAGAAGCAGCTGCTGAGTTTGTGTGCACAGAGAAGGCTAACTGCTGTTCTTTAAAAAAAAAAAAAAAAAAAGAAAGAATAGGTGGCCCTGAAGGACTACTTCTCTGAGGTTAGGTGGACTAGACTCACTAAAAAGAGAGCTGTCAGAGATCCCTTTTTTCTGTCTGTGACATGAAGTCTTTGCCACAAACAGTATGACAGAAAGAATATTGAAGTTGAAAGATTCAGGGCAGCAGAGATTAGAGTAAGAAAGATTTCCATTAAGAAGGAAGTAGTTACAACTGTAAGGTTAAATATGACTGATGTAACAGAGGCTAGAGACTTGGAAAAAGAATGAGTTGGAATAGGTGAGGATTAGAGACCAAGGAAGCCCGATATATTTGGCAACTGATATTGAAAATCTATGCAAGCAACACCTCATATGGTAGCTTTGAATATGCATCATATCTAGTTTTTTTGATTGTCCACACTGGCTATTATATGACAGCTATAAATAATGGAAACAAACTCTATTGAAAAATGGCTTGAATCATTGTTGTGGTTTAACCCCAGACAGCAACTAAGTACCACAGAGCCACTTGCTCACTCCCCCATTCCGGTGTGATGGGGTAGGGGAAAGGAAGAGTAAAGGTGAGAAAACTCATGGGTTGATATAAAGACAGTTTAAGCAAACCAAGGAATGCATCCACTACTTCCCATCTGCAGGCAGGTGTTCAGGCATCTCCAGGAGAGCAGGACTTCACCATGAGTAACAGTTACTTGAGAAGACAAATGTCACCACTTCGAATATCTCCCCCTTCCTTCTTCTTCCCCCAGCTTTATATGCTGAGCATGTCATCATATGTTATGGAATATCCCTTTGGTCAGTTTGGGTCAGCTGTCCCAGCCATGTCCCTTTTCAGCTTCTTGTGCACCCTAGACTACTTGCTGGTGGAGTGGTGTGAGAAGCAGAAAAGTCCTCAAACCTGTATAAACCCTGTTCAGCAAGAACAAGGAAATCTCTGTGTCACAATCAAAACATAGCCCCACACCAACTACTATGAAGAAAGCTAACGCTATCCCAGCCAAAACAAGCACAGGCATACAAAAATAAACTCTCTTAAGGGTTCATTAAAACCCTAAAGAAGAGGATATATGAGTTTTGCCCTAGGTGAAATCTGTATAGAACATGATATTAGAAAACTATCTGGTTGAATATTTAAAACATTACTTAGTTACTTACTCCTGAGAAACTTTATAAACTCTGTGACTATAACTTAAATTGTTAATTTTATGAGACCCAAGAGATACAACACTAGCTGCTGCTTTTAAAAAAGCTGGCGCAGAAACAAAACAAAGATGAAGGCAGAGTGATGAGGTTCTATGAGACCAAGCTAGAGAGAGCCTGTGATGTTTTTTCTAGATACATTGCAGGTGAACTACTGAAACCGTAGCTTCCAGTTAACTCCTAGTTAAATTTGGAAAAAGTGCTACATCTATCAGGTTGCTCTATGGTGTCATACATAGATTATAGCCTGAAGGTAACAACCTAAAAGAGCAGGTCAAATCTAGAAGTATGGAAAGCAGAATATAAAGGCTGTCTCCTACAAAAGTCCATAGTCATATCCTGTTGAAATGTAAAAATGTATAAATGGGAAGCAAGATAACAGATTCTTATGCATCCTTTGCCTATCTTGTATGGTGCACCTCTAGAGACCCTTACCAGCACTTAGAATCTGGTCTCCACCTTGTTTTCCCTCTCACATCCCACTGCTCCCTCCATGCTGATTCTCTCCCCTCCATTTCCACTTCCACTGCTCGTTCTCTTTTGTGTTTTCTCCTTTGCCAGCACTGACCGGTTCAGGTGTGACCAGGGGCGGGTCCGGCTTTGAAGCTGGGGGAAAGTTTTTCTTGAACTTTCTCACAAGAGCCATCCCTGTGGCCCTTCTCACACTACCAAAACCCCCAACCACAGAAAACAAACACAAGAGGACATGGACACAATTTGAAAACAATCAAATTCCATCTGAAACCAAGAAAACACATTTTTACTGTGAGGGTGATCCACACTGGAGCAGGTTACCCAGGGAGGTTGCAGACTCTCCATCCTTGGAGATATTGACAAAGCAATTGGATACATTCCTGAACAGTCTGCCCCTCTTCAAGCAAGTAGGTTGGACTGGATGATTCCTTCCAACCTTAACCATTTTGTGATTCTACCAGTTCTTTAAAAATTATACCACTAATGAATTTTTATTTCAATATTTGTAATAACTTATTTTGAATCTTTCAGTAAAATCTTTAAACAACATTTGCATCAACAGTCTTTGAGAAGCAGCTATTTGGCATAAAGCCAGCCAGCCAGCTAGCCTGCTTGCCCTTTTCGCATATGTCAAAGAGACGAGACATGTGATGTGGAAAATTTCTCCCTAAATAAAGTTTTAAATTTAAGATGTTATCACAAAATTGTTACGTTGAAATTTACTATATTGTCTTCATCCGTATTCACTGTAGAATAAATGGCTGGACCACATTCTTAGCATGACAAAGACAATGTGAGGTCATTAAAACTTAATGGATAGCTATGAAGAAATGGGGTCCAGAGATTAGATAAATCATATACATAACAATTCTGTCGGTATCTTTTGTGGTGGAAATGCATGTTCATGAACAAAATTAAAGATAATGGGACAGTCTTTGAAGAATTTATTCAGTTAGCAAATATATGTAACACAGAGTGAAGAAATTGCTCAAATACTAGCTTCTTTAGTATCTCCATAGCAGACTGGAAAACTATGACCATAGCATGTGATTAATGTATTACAATACTGAACATTTTAAACATGTTTTTGGTTGACACCTTTTTTTTTTTTTTTAATTAAGAAGGAGATTAGGGTGGAGAAAGGAAGGTACAGGATCCTGAAAAAAAAGGTCACAAGAGATTATAAAATATGCAAATCATGTCACTGCTTTTTGAGGTTACCTACTGGGCAGTTTTGTGCTTGATCACTGAAAACTTAATCCAGAATCCAGGACTGTAAACAGTAACTGCTCTGCCAAACATACCACAGAAGTCAAATATGTTTCCACAATCAGAAAAAGGGAATGCTTTCCCTAGCTAATAGGAGAGCACCCAGAGAAACAGAATAAGCATCCTGATATCACCATGTCAGTATCTACTCTAAGCATGAGAGCATCACGATCTATCCACTACTCCCTAAGTGGGTTTAGTGCTTTATTAAAATGTTATATTAGTTGTAAGGACTCAGAATTAAAAAATGTCAGAGTTAATGGAATAATTATTTGTGCTTTTTGTAGCAGGGAGTGTTTGGATTTGCAATTACAAGTGGCAAGTGATCCATGATCAGTCACTGCAGAAAAATGGAATGATTGCTTTTGTATGCTTTTAAAAATTCCACTGGAAAATGTAGGTTCTCTAAGGGTTTAGGGGACAGAAAACAAGTTTTTCTTAAACAACTCAGTGTTATTGCATATGGAAAAGTCTGTAAGTTAGAAAATTTCTCCCACAACCTCTTTCAGGACACATTATATTCGGTCAGTCCTGGTGAAAGAGGAGAAGAAATAATATTTATAGCTGTACTGCTATTAATGTATTAATTTCTGGGAGAACTGATTTCTCTTTCTGCTAAAACGAGAGAGACCATATCAGCCAGTTCTATGTACTTGCAAGTTTTAAGCAGTCAACTTCTTTAAGTAGTCAAGATTTCTTTAAACAGAAACTTCAGTTTCTTGCACTCCAATAAAGAAGCATGGCACCTCCCTTCCCTCCTTTTCCCTCCTCACCCACTTTGATGAGTAGTGGAAGTATTATATCCTCAGCATCATCAGAATGTATAAAAAGATCTCTGAGCACAGCTCTGCATGATTGAAAATTCTAGTTTCATTCAATATAAAATAAGAAAATTGTCCAAACCTCTTTCAATGTGAATGACTTCACTTCTCAAAATGTTCCTGAGATGGTTAGTTTGGTGAACAAAACCACTTTACTAATGTTAATGCACCCAGCTGTATCATAGAATAATTCCATATTCTGTAGGTATTTTTTCAGTAAGCATCTGTTCATTATGTTAATAACTAAAGGAAAATTAAATAAACCCCAAATCCTAGAACTGATTAAATATAACTAATATATAAAAAAGCAAACGTAAGAAGTTATCACTTAGGTTTCTTATGGTGTCATACCAATAATATTGGTTTCCACAATGCTAGAGGGCAGGTTGACTCAGAGGACCCAGAGCCACTAGTTTTTAAAGCAATATCACAAGCATATTTTATCTTCAAATGGAGATAACTATCAAAGACATAAAGAAGTTATGTTTGCCACTGTAGGAGAAGATCAGGTTTGAGATCACCTAAGGAACCTGAAGGTTCACAGGTCTATGGGATCTGATAAAATATGTCTGTGGGTCCTGAGGGAACTGGCGGATGAGGTTTCTAAACCTCTGTTGATCATATTCAGAAGTCGTGGCAGTCTGGTGAGGTTTCCACTGATTGGAAAAGGGGAACGTAACCCTCATTTTTAAAAAAGGGAAAAAGGAAGACCCAGGGAACTACAACCAAGTCAGTCTCACCTCTGTGTCTGGCAAGGTTAGGGATCAGATCATTCTGGAAACTGTGCTGAGGCACATGGAAAACAAGGAGATGATCTGGAGCAGCCCACTATAGTTTCACCATTTCTAAGACATGGTTACAGTGTTGGTAGATAAGGAAAGAGCAATCAATATCCTCTACCTGCATTTGACCAAAGCATTTGATGCTGTCCTACACAACATCCTTGACTCTAAATTGGAGAGGTATGGATTTGACAATGGACCATTTGGTGGACAAGGGACTGGCTGGGTGATTGAACTCAAAGAGTTGTGGACAGTGGCTCAATATCTGAGTCGGGTCCACTGACAGGTCGTGTTTGTCAGTGGTCAGTATTGGGACCGGCGCTGTTTAACATCTTGGATGGTGGGATTGAGTGCGCCCTCATCAAGTTTGCTGATGACAACAAGCTGTGTGGTGTGGTCAACATGCTGGAGGGAAGCAATGCTGTCCAGAGGGACGTTGACAGGCTGGAGATGTGGGCCCATGCCAAATGCATGATGTTGAGCAAGGCCAAGTGAAAAGTCCTCTACATGGCTCAGGACAATCCCAAGCACAAGTACAGGCTAGACAGAGAATGGTTTAAGAGTATCTCTGAGGAGAAGGACTTGGGGGTTATGGTGGATAAGCAGCTTAGCATGACCCAGCAATGCATGCTTGCAGCCCAGAAAGCCACCTATATCCTGGGCTGCATCAAAAGAAACATCACCAACAGGCCGAGGGAGGTGAGTCTCCCTCCCTACTCTGCTCTCATGAGATCCTTCCTAGAGTACTGAGTGCAGTTCTGGGGCCACTAACGTATGAAGGACATGGACCTGTTGAAGTGAGTCCAGAGGAGAGCCGTGAAGACGATCAGAGGGTTGGAGCACCTCTCTTATGAAGACAGGCTGAGACAGTTGAACAATTGCTACACATACTGAAACCCTATTTCCTGGGAAGTGGCCAGACATCACCTGCTGATGGGAAATAGAGAATAAATGTTTTGTTTTCCTTTGCATCCATGTGTGGCGCTTGCTTTATTAAACTGCCTTTGTCCTGACCCACAAGTTCATTCCCTCTTATTTTTTCTGCTGCCTGGCTTGCTGAAGAGGGGAGTGATAGAGCGATTTGGTGCACACCTGGCATACCAAACACACACAAAGATGATCAGGCCACGAAGATGATCAGGGGACTGGAGCACCTCTCCTATGATGAAAGGCTGCAAGAGTTGGGCTTGCTCAGCCTGGAGAAGAGAAGGCTTTGGGGAGACCTCATGGCAGCCTTCCAGTACCTGAAGGGTCCTACAAGAAAGCTGGTGTGGGACTTTTTACAAGGGCTTATAGTGACAGGGCAAGGGGGAACAGGTTTAAATTGAAAACAGGGAGGTTTAGGTTAGACATCAGAATGAAGTTCTTCATGGAGAGGGTGGTGAGGCACTGGAACAGGTTGCCCAGAGAAGTTGTGGATGCCCCATCCCTGGAAGTGTTCAAGGCCAGGCTGGATGAGGCTTTGAGCAACCTGGTCTAGTGGAAGGGGTCCCTGCCCATGGCAGGGGGGGTGGAACTAGATGATCTTTAAGGTCCCTTCCAACCCTAACCATTTTATGATTCTATGATTCTATGAAAATGGGTCAACCTATCACATATATTTACTTAGACAAATTTCAGTCTGTGTGACTTCTGCTTATGTTTGCCCAAATGAAGTATTTCATCATTCCCCATTGCTCCTTCAGTAGCCTAGAGTGTTGAACAGTTGGAGTTTTGATCAACTATTAATAATCTGCATTTTCCTGTACATACTTTTACATATGCACCATACTTGTGTACACAGGTGGGCATGTATGCATATAAGATAGATTGCCAATGATAATATACCTTTAGCTTATTCTATAGAAAAAAAAGGAGGAAGAAAATAAAATTAGCCATTCCAGCTAGTCAAAATTTTTCCCAGAGATAGAGAAAGGTTAGGGTCTTCATTTGAGATATGTCAGAGTAGGCTGAAATACCTTTTCTTTATGATTCAGGGAATATCTGATCCCTGAAACAGGCAATAATGAATGCTTACATCCTGCAAAGTGAAATAAGGCCAAGAGCAAGCACGCTGTTGAACTAACAGCTTACTATCTGCCCTCTTTTGGAATTACCCCAGCTAGTTCACTCTGAGACAAGTCTACTACAGAGAAAGTTAATTATCTGGTACTCACAGCCTCATCAGTGACATTTAACCTTGGGGCATACAACCAGCCCGTGGTCCCTTGTTGTTATTAAAATAATCATATACAAGTTTATTAATGCATGCTTTTGTGTTTTTGTGTATGAGTGGGTTTTCTTTTTTTTTTTATTATTTTATTTGTAAAGTAATACACCTTCAGAAAAAAAAGTTTTGGTCACAAAATATCAATTTGTTATAGTAAGCAATCCCAATCTAGCAGTGATCCCATCTCGCACATGCTTGAATTTAAGCCACTCTGGAGGCAGATGTCATATTTGAGAAGATAAGTAAGCAGTGCCCAAGGAGGTAAGCCTTTCCCCTTGATTATTTTTAGTATTCATACTTGCCTCTTAAAGCTAGTGCTATTAGGGAAAACAGACTTATTACTGGAAGCAATAAAAACCTAGAGAGTTGCAGAATAGACTAAATGATAGACAGAGATGATAAACCATTAAGAAATGGAGGGAAAAAAGACTTTACAAGTCATATATATGAAGAAAATTTCAAAAATAAATGAGCAGAACAAAGAAGTAGTAAATGAAATAAGAAGCTGTGTTCTAAGTACAAAGAAAAGGAACACATTTTATCCAGAAAGTTTACAAATAAAGTTTGTGTGAATGCAGCAGCTCCTCTAATGTTTTAGTGGAACTGTGTACATTTTACTTACTTGAGAAAATTAAGAATATCTGGCAAGTTTGAAAATGTTTACAGACTGGATTATCATAGACACAGTATAGGATCATAAAAACTTTGTCACACAAAAAGTGAAGAAATAAGTAAACCTGGAATTTCAGCTATCAGGTTTTTACAGTAACTAAAATACAACATATATTTTGTTGGGTGATTTTTTCAGCTTTTTTGTTTTTTTGTTTGTTTAGTACTTTGAACCCAGTAGCTTTTTTTGAGTGCTTTTAAGATGGACCAACAGCAATGCATAAACAGAAGTATAATTCAAGATTCAGGTATATTATCTTATATAACTGCATTGTCAGTTGTCTTCTATATTATATTAACACCATTATATTAGTGTTAAGCATTTCATTTCTGAGGTAATTAAGAAAACTTAAAACATTTTCTACTCTCAGCCATTTCAGAAGGGCGATAAAACTATCCCATCAACTCAGTCTTCAGGAAAAATTAGTCCTCTGTGGGAGAACATCTCTCATGGCAGCAATCACAGTATCTACTGTAGCAAGACATATTTGCTTACTTGTGCTTCACAGTGCAAGTTTGTGCTTGAAATTTATGGAAAGAATAAAAATGAAATACAGCATGTTTGTGGTTAATGTGCAGATCTGCACGCATTGCCTAAATTAGTAGATCTAAAATATTCCTGTTAATTTTATATGTCCTTCCTGTTATTTACAGGATCTAGCTTGGGAAGATAAGCTAGTCTAGCAACTTCATCTTATAGAACTTTTAATTATTTCTTGCAATTTAAAGAATTGTATGCATTCAGTGTCTCAGAATTGGTTTCCTCATTCATCATGGAACATATTCGCCTGGATACTATGCTAAAGGCACATGGAAGACAAGGAGGTGTTTGGTGACAGCCAGCATGGCTTCACCAAGGGCAAATCATGCCTGATAAATTTGGAGGCCTTCTATGATAGGGTTACAGTGTTGGAGGTTAGGGAAAGTGCAACTGATGTCACCTGTCTGGATTTAAGCAAAGCATTTGAAACTGTCCCACATGACATCCTTGTCTCTAAATTGGAGACAGTTGAATCTGATGGATGGACCACTCAGTGAATAAGGAACTGGCTGGGTGGTTGCACTCAGAAGGTTGTGGTCAATGGCTCAATGTCCAAGTGGAGACCAGTGATAATTGTCATTCCTCAGTGTTTGCTATTGGCACCAGCATAGTTTAACATCTTTGCCCGTGACATGGATGGTGTGCAGCCTCAGCAAGTTTGCCAGTGACACAATGTGCACTGGCAGCCCAGAAAGCCAACCGTATCCTGGGCTGTATCAAGAGAAATGTGGCCAGCAGGTCGAGGGAGTCATTGTCCCCCTCTACGCAGCTCTCGTGAGAACCCACTTGGAGTACTGCATCCAGCTCAGTGTTCAAAGGCAGGTTTGAGTTGGTCAGGGGAGTTGGAACTAGATGATCTTTAAGGTCCCTTCCAACCCAAACCACTTTGTGATTCTATATGAATCTCAGAATTTTGGAAGGAGTGAAAATAAATGAAATATATATGGCATAAAATAGACGTAAATTACAACAAAATGTCTCTTATTAAAAAACTCTGTAACTCATCAAAGTACCGGGCTGCAAGCAAGAACTACCTTCTAGATTTCTTAATTTCAAGCACATTTTGCTTTTCAGATATAATTTTGACACTTTTAAAATTTCTGATATGTGCTTGGGTATTTTCAATCTCCGATGTTTTCAGTTTGTACTGAGTTTTTTTGTGGTCAGAAGAAAATCAGTTTCCTAGCATAACACAAATATTCTTTTAAAAGTTTACATGATACATAAATCATCAAATGATGATAAAATTTGAGGTTTATGAACGTTGTGCATTTTAGGTAATTTTGGTAGCTATTTTGATGGTACTAATTCATATTTTTACACACTAAAATAAATGAATTCTTTCCTGAACGTCTGTAGAATATCAAAAACATTCTTTTTACTCTGACTCCATTCAGTGGTAACAGCTTTCTTCAGTTTCTTTTATTGTCCAACTTGTTCACGGTAAGAAAATGAGATTTTTGTAGCTTAATAAACAAAAAAATCTTTAAAATAATTATTTCACACATGTAAAGGCTTTGTATGCCTAAGTACTGTTTTTGTGAATCAAACCTGATTTTAAAAATGCTATAGCTGATGGGCAAAATTTGACAGCTCAAAGCTGCTATTGAAATTTTACTGAAATTCTAGCTCTAATTCATATCATGAAGAAAAAATAAAAATAAGTATTATGATGTAATGATTATCTTTATTTTTATATGACAACTTGTTCTGTGGTATACGTTGAACAAGAAGCATGAGAAAAGGTTTGAGTAAAGGAACATTTTTTCTAAGCAATATATTTTCAGTCTTTCTTTTTTTTCTTCTAGTATATATTTTAAGAATTAAAAAACAACTAAGAAGAACATGTTATTGTTTCTACAACTGATTTGCTAAAATTGATCTTATGAAGACTAGGCTATTTGACTCCAGAAAGCTCTAAAAGTTTTAAATGATGTGGTCAATTATTACTTGAAGGGAAAATAGAATAGAGATTATGGAGATAATTTAAGATTCTAAAGCAGCAAAGAGGCCTGAATGAGTCAGATAGTAAAGTATTGTCAATTTAGAGGAACTATAAAAGAGCTTTACCTAAAAAAAACCCCAAACCAAAACAACAACAACAAAGAAAATCCCCTACACCAAAACAAAGAAAAGAACAACAAAGAAACAAACACAAAAAAGAGCTAATCATTGTCATGGTCTTAGTACAGGACATCCATCTTCTATGACTAAGCATGTTGATGACAGGAATATAACATTTTTTGACAGAAATTTCAATCAGACTGTTTCTAAGTTAGTCTATGGAATTTCTAGTAAAATGGAGAATAGTTATAGGATCCCAGGACTAAAAATAGCCTTATGATCAACGGTATCATTTAGGGAGAGAATATTAGGCCTGACTCATGTCCTTGATCTGTTTGAGCCAGGTGAGAGATTTCAATCTCAGTCTCATATTCCAGATGAATAACCTCATCAAGGGCTGTTTAATGAGCCCTTAGCAGGTAGTTCTAAATTTACCACGTGTTAGAGTATGATACATCAGGAATATTGACCCTGTGTTTCAGATTCCAGCATTTTATATTTTTTCTGACTTACATCAAGATTTTTGATTTTGGAGATTTGATGTGTTTTGTTTGGTTGTTGGGGGTGGTGGTGGGGGGGGGGGTTGGTTGGTGGTTTTTCCCTCTCCTGTGATGCTTTTTCAAATTCATTCTTTCTGCTGTATTTCAACAGGGAAGGCAGTGGAAGTATGGGAGTTTTGCAGATGGAATTTATTTTAAACTATACTTCCTTGTCATCTTTTTCATAATAAATTGGTGCATGCCATGATCTGTACTTCAGCAAATTTAAGTCCAAACCAACTATGCAGTTAGATCTCTAGCTATGTGGGGGTCCAAATTCTATTGGTATCACTCACTCTTTCTTTCAAAAGACCAGTTCATATATCTAAGGGACAATGTCTACAGAACAGGAAATGCTTCCAGCTTGAGTGAAAAAATTAACATTTTTCAATTTGTTGGTAGATGTTTCATTAAAGTAGAAGTCTGATTTTGCAAAAATTATTTCCCACTAAACCCTGGGTAAAAGTGCTCAACAATTGTGGAAATCACCTAAATTTGAGTTTGAAAATGTGGATGGAAACAGCCACATTTGAATTAAAGCAGTGAAAAGACTGACTGGGTATCATATAAAACTGGCTTCTCTATTCTCCCTTGGGAAAAATATGACTTTTACAAGAAAAAGTACATAATCAGTATAACCTCTATGTGGTTTCTATTAAATATCTAATGTTATTTTTCAATCTGTATCTAGAAGCAGACCAATTCTCCATTACTGACTTTATCCCTCTTCTTATTCTTTTTTTCTTCCTCCATTTTTAGCACTCTTTCTGCCTTACTAGATTTTGTTATGTTTCTCTGAGAGTTTCCCTAGTGTACTGCATTTTTCCTTTACATGGTGTCTTTTAATCTTTCTTATCTTTACTATTTCTTTCTTCATTCATGTGACTGACATGGATTTCTGTCTACAATTTCATTCCCTGGTGTCCTATCAGCATTTCTTCAGTACCAGCCTTTCCAATTTTGTTTTCATTTCCTCCTTGAGATAAATCCAGTAGTGATGAAGATTTCTCCTCTAACACCATGTAAGTACTGCATTAAAACTCTATTACTGGTAATTGAGCTAATGTAAAAGTGTAGATTACCTATAATTTATGACAAAGTAACTCCAGGTTCTAGGCTTCATAATGAATCACCACTTTAATTTAAATGCATTGGCCACATACCAAACCTTCCAAAGTGATGCTGGGAATGCTTGAAAGAATATTCTAAAATCTCTGACAACTCTCATCTAAATCCAGACCCTTTCAGAACAGCGGGGTTATCCTGTGAGCTGATATTCAAGCTGTCCTCTTGAGCATGAGAAGGATCAAGCCTGTGGTCTGTATGCTATGCTTGTTTCATCTCTTGAATTAGCTTCCATATCTTCTGTTTTTGCAGCAGCCAAATGAAATTTGAGTCCAGAATCATGTATTTTGAATGGGATCAGAAAGTAATTATTTCACATACATAGATTATCGTATTCACCCTTGTATAATTTAATCATTGATGTGAGTCTGATTGTTTCAGTTAGATATATCAGAAGTAGATTTGGCCCAACATTTTAAATGTAAGACATTTTCACTCTTCAATCATATCAGTTATGTTGTCCAAACTCAAGTGTTTAAATCCTGCTGTTTAGCAGCTTCATGAAACTGACAAAACCAAACTGAATCATCTGGAATTGGAAGAAAGGGAAATTTGGAACTGATCAGCAAAATAACCCTCCCTGCCTTTCCATTGTGAGTGTTTTGTTTGCAAGAAGTGCACTGCCAAAGTGGTCAGCCACAAATCAATGTTTAACCGCACTGATCGTTGTGCTGAGGCTAGCTTGCTGCTTTTTATCCCAAGCAAGACAGTGGATATTTTATGTCAGTGCCAGCTAAATAATTCTGCTCATCTACATTTGAAAATACTTAGATGTTTTCTAAGACGTGCAGCTTACAAATCTAAGCATGGGGACTGTGTAACCACATGGAAGTAAAATCAGTCCACCAATGCAGTTCTCTCCTTCCATACCTTTCTTTCTTCTGGATTCAATTCTAAGACCTTGTTAAAGGAATCCAGGTAATAAATTATTAATATTAGAATTAATATAGATCTGTTGCTAAGGGAATAAAGGAATATATATATTTATTGTGTTGATCTGTACTTAGAAGTTTCTCCCCCTTTTCTTCCTATTCTAGTGCTTCTCTTTATCTTTATACATGTCACCCACTCAAGGTTTTTGGGAGCAGGATGATGGGAGAAGTGTCTGAAAAAATTTTATTCTGAAGGAGAGGGCAACTGGAAAACCTATTTTTCTAGAAGTTTTATGTTTTCATAACTATTGCACTCAATAAGTATGCATTACATGCTATTAGCCTTAGCAAGGTATTTTAATCTAGCAGTTCTGCACCATGTTCACATTAATATGCAAATAGAATGAGAATACAAAATTAAATGGAAATGAAAGTTGGAAGTTAATTGACATTTTTGTCACAAAAGCTCAGAGAAACAGTACTTACGGTTTAATGGCAAAAAGCTAATGTGTCATCCTAGGGAGGGCTACATCAATCTAAAACTAAGACGATTTTACTGAGTAAAAGTGCAAAGTGCTGTTTGTGTATGCAGGTTGCCAGATCCCCCTATGCAGGTGGTCCCATCACTGTAAACCTGGACTAAATTGCTGCCATCCATTAAACACAGTGGCTGCCTGGATAGCTGCCTAACACAGACTTACACAGACCATCTATTCCTGTCAGAAATATGATATGTCACTGACAAAAGCTTAATTACTCCATTAATTAATAGGACAATTTTCAAAATGCCTTGCAATGCAGCTTGACACTCATTAGTGCCATTTATGAATAATTTGTCCTAGGGTATAATACGCTATAAAGTGCAATTTGAAAGTGAATAATACATGTTTAAAGCCTACATATCTGTGAAACCAAAATACATTCTTTGTTGAATTAGTCAGCTTTATGGAAAAGCTCAGACCTATCTGCTGAATGCTTGGAAAGATTATTTGTCTATATGAAAACAGAGATGTTGCAGAATAGCAAGCTTATTCTGTATAAGACTCATTTGGAAGTCCAGGCAGCCCTTCTTCCTCTATGTCTTCAGCCCCCTGATCAAGTTAGCTGCACTCTTACTACCCTCAGTTCTACATGAAGGCCAGGGAAATGTTTGGACTACCACTGTACTGGTACATCCATTTGTCTCTGGGTATATATATATATCCCTTTATATTACTGAACAGAGTTGAGAACAAAAGCTGGCAAAGATTATAGCACCACATATCTTCTACAGTATAGGACCAGAACTGAATTTGAAGGGGAGTAAAACTACAAGAGAAAAATGAGACAAAATAAGAGGAATATGTGGACAAAGCATGGGCACAGGTCCATGTATTATATGGTAGTTAGTTAGGTTGGGAGAGGAGAAATAAAATTTTGTAATAATTGCTTTTCTCTTTTCACAGCCAGGAAGCTTCTTTGTTTTGATGAGGTAGAGTGTCTTCTAGAGTCTGCTCTGGGACTGTGTACAGTTTTGTTGTTGAGCTTATAATTCTTTTAAATTTATATTTTTACATTCTTAGAGTTCATTCAACATATGGAGAGGATCATAAATACAGTCACTGGACATATGCCCCTCCATGTGAAAATCTACAAAACTGTAAAGTTTGAAAAATATGGGCTATTGAGAAGTAGACACTTCAGTTCTCTGTGCTCTTTGAAGAAACTCAAAAATTGAAAAGTTTCACTTCCTTCTGCCTATGCTGATCACTAAGCAACTTTTTCTGACACAAAAGTTTATATGAATTTAATAGTCAGACTGAAGAAGAAAACAAAAGAATAGTACAAAACAACATGATGAAGCTTGCCACAAAAATGCATGCAGTATATTAACAAAAACTTACTTCCAAGGCTAAACAGCACTTAGGGTGTTTAAGAAAAGTAAGCTACTAAGGAAGGTCTTGAAAAATAATTTGTATAGATGGTAGTAGAGTAAGGTAAACTACCTTACAAAGGCGTTGGTGCAAATTTTACTGTCTAAAATAAGGATTACAGGAAGGGATGACTTAGGTTCCTAATCTGGTATTGTGGGATTTCAGATTTTAATTTATTATCCAAAGATTTCACTGTCCAAATAGGATTCCCTAAAGGAGTTAAGAATTTGCTGAGTGTTCATCCTCAGAAAATTCATCTCCTTAGGGCATTCTTCTGTGCATGGGTAGAGGTAAGATAAAAAAATGTTGCCACTCCCTCTGCCTGTCCTGTTCCCCTGAACAAGTTAGCTGTTAGTCAGCTGAAGAGGCTGAGCTGACAGTACGCTGCTCCCATGGTACAGGATCTGATTCTAGAACAGCAGGGATGGGGGACACAGTAACCTTTCTAGCCATCCCAGTCTTAGCCTTCTTGTCAATCAAAGCCCTAAGAATACACTAAAAATCCAGATTTTCTGAGGGTGGGCATTCATCAGTTTCTAAATATCCAGCTCTTTGAAAAAGTCTCATTTAGACAATCATCAGTTAGAGTTCTTAAATTTGGTGAACAAGACTTAATCGGCAAAATGTTTATACAGTTCTAGAGCTTGGGCAGCTAAAGCTCTTTGACATTTAAAAGGGTTGACTACCCAGCAAGCCCCATTAGTCTTAGTGGGAATAGGATTAGGGTCTGTGGCCCAAATTGAGGAAAATACACTCAGCCATGTGTAAAAGTATGTGAATAGTCAATTGATGACAATATTAGCAACACTTGAACCCCACTCTGGGGGGAAAAAAAAAAAAAGGAGACAAAATGCTAGCCCAACCCCTTGATTGTTCTTTGACTTTTTGGTAAGATTTCCACGCTATCGTTTGCTCAGGAAGTGATTTAAGCAAGGTTTTATTAACCCTTGCTCAGTCATACAGTATAGCAGGTATGTTGTGTGAAAGCTTTAGAAGGGAGAATTGTTAAATGGTGCTCTGATGTGTCTTCTGCACACTTCTGTTCAAAGCCTATAGCCTATTAATGCACTCTCTTATAAAAACAAAACCAAAAAAAAATGTTGCTGAGTGGATCACTGATGTTTATGAGAGACTTCTTTATTCCTTCTCTCACCATTCAGCTCTTGCTTTCATACAGTTTCCCTTCAATATCAAATAGTCACAGAAAGAGTGGGAGTTAGAGTTCTGTTGATCTTTAGATATTGCACGTAACAGGAAGATGTTACAAAACTAGTGCCTCAGGCATTTTTGGTTTTTTTGCACACTGAAATAATTCTAGTCTTAGATTTTTTACAACAAGTAAGTTGGCTTTCCTTACTGATGAAAATAAGTACTACTACCCTGAAATACTATAGAAATAGTTGGCTAACCTTTTCCATCTGCAGTACAAATACCGTCTCCCCTCCCTATAATCAGTAACTGGTGGAGTGTTTTTATATAAAATGACCTTATATTTGATTTTGGAGATAAAATCCTCCCAACATACACACCTCAGCACATGGTGCATACTTCAGAAAAGTATAACCATCTCTGGAGATTTCCCATACATCTAAGAGCCATTATAAACTAGGCATCTATCTCTGCAGTCGTGTTATGCTCTTTCCTTCATTGAAAGAAATAAGAAGTCTTCGGTGGTCACATTGACTTAGTGTTTTTGGTGCGGCTGTCCATCTCTAAAGAACACCTGTATAATGGAGGAAAGTGAGCTTCATTTCCAGAAAGTAAACATTAATACCTACTTACTGTCTCTTATTTTATCTTATTATCAGTCATGATAGTAAGATACACATGGTCTTATCTTGCCTCGGTCTGAACGGCCTTCAGACTTCAAGACTTATATTGCAGGAAAGTTTCATAATATTAAACTATAATAACAGTAAGAAAAAAGGGCAGAAACAGCTTTAGAGGTGACCTGCTAAGCTGCCAGAAACACAAGACTCGTGAGGATGGAAGGTGAAGAAGAAATCTGAATTTAACCTGAGAGAATACTCATTGGAGTAGGAATGCAGATAATGTATGGCCAACATAGAATACAAAATACTAAAACAGCCTGAGGGGAAAAAAAAAAATCAAACCAAACCAAACAAAAAACCCCCATAGGTGCCCAACTTTCCTGCCAAGTGCCATAACCCCACACAACATAGTACTCTCTCAATGATCTGATGATTCATTCATTCCTGGGCTGCATGGTGGCCCAGCTGCATTTGAAAGTGAAGTGGCTTCTCATGCCATAATGACATGTAATATTTGAGTGTACTTACAGCTAGAGTTTACCTTCTATTAACTTGTGTTACAAGAAATTATCTTTTACTCTTCAGATTATTTTTACCTTCTTGTATTCTTATTGCTGTTTTTATCAGTGTTTCAGGGTTCTCTGCACAAATAAGTAAGCTGTGGGTGTTAACTGTCATCTGGGAAGGCCTTTAAATCCTGATCTGCTTTCTTATGCTTAAGGTTGCTGTCATCATCCTCTCCTGACAGTCATAAGAGATTAAGTGGCTGCCTACATTCATCTAAATTGCCATCATATTTTCCAGAACATATGTCTGCATTTACAGGAAAACAACTGTAGACATTCAAAGACACTGGTGTGCATATGGAATCAGGTGATTTCATAAAGAAATAGTATTATTATTTGGGAGTTAGGGCTTACTTGGTTTCTTAAACCTTTATTTTGATAAGGTTTAGGTGAATTTTGTCTGTGAAGATGTTTTCTTTCTTAAAACTTGGACAAAAACACTGTCACTTCCATGACAATACTAACAGGGCAAAACAGTTTGCAAATGAACGGTCCCCTTCATAAAACAGAATCTCCTTCTTAAATGCTTCAGTCTCAAGAAAAATTTTTTAAATAATCTTTACTGGATCTTTGTATGTAGCACTACTTGTTCTCTAGAAAAAGTAATAATTTCTGACAATGAGTTAGAAGTAGGTGTTTTCTAAATAGAAAGGTGAAATGATGTTTTTTGAGTCTTTGAAATGAATCATGATACCCATTCTCAGCTGATCCTTTTTTTAAATTCAGTCTTGCTGCTGCATTCCTCACATTCAATATCATTATTGTTACTCACTTACTTTTCACAAGACTAAAATACTTTACTATTTGATTTGTTTTGTTGGATTCTCTTTGGTTATGACCTTATGTTCTAAACCAACTTTTCAATAGTTTACATTTGTTGTCATAGCAATCATTCAGGTTTTGCTTCCATATTTGCCAGTGCAGACTGCATAACATTTGACTTCACATTCATCAATTGCTGCTGTTTTATAAACATTAAGCTGCTGATACCATACTAGGTGAAAATTGTAAATGTCTATACTTTCCATTCATACAGTGATAAATAATGTTCAGCTATGAAAATATAAGTTCAGAAAAGAAGTAATTGCATTTATTTCATTCTACTAGTTAATTCCATTTACATATATGGCTTAAAAGACTTTCATCTTTTGAAATCTTCTGCAAAATTTTTCTAAAGTGGCTCTTCAATCCTGTATATATTAGAGATCCCCAATCTTTTAGCTAACAGCTATAGTGCATGTTTTCTTTTTAAGATAGGCTACAGGAATTTTCAAAAGCTGATAATATGATTCTGGTAATACAATTTAGGAATGTGTTTTTCTGTATAACCTGTTCACTGAACTGTTACCAATATGGCTTTACAATATTCTGAAAGTACCTTTAGCACTTAGAAGTTGATGTCCAGTGGTAGGTTCCTGCGTCACTGAAATCCTTATGTTGTGGTTTAACTCCTGCCAGCAAAATGCCACAAAACTGCTCGCACAACTCCTCCCACAGGGAGGTGGATAATCAGAGGAAAGATTGCCAAACTGAGTTGACGTTAATGCCTCACAAAACAGGCTGTGAAATCACAGTTTCCCATTATAGGAATACTGTTTGTCCTTTTTCTATATGTTATGACCTTCTACAATGAATATTTTTAAATTACTGTATTATTACAATTTTTCCAGAGTAGTTTTGACAACAAATATTATTCTTTGGAAACACACTTTTCATTTTATCCTTTTTACATGCTTCACTGTTTGCAGTCTAACCACAATTTAAGGTTATGTAACACAGAGCACATGCTTTTAAAACCCTACTAATTGTTGCTCAAAGAATTGCTGTTTCCCATGTTCATGTCACTAGCCATGTCAACCTTATTCAACCTAAGTGTCACGCATTATGAATAAAAATCTTTCAGGCCTTATGCTCTGGCTGAGCCCAAGCAATTAAATAGCTGTTAAATAGTTACAGCATGAAGAAAAATACAACAATCGGCTAAAATACTAGAGGAACATAACCTGTTATCTCACTAGAGCTAATTCAGAGATCCCTAACCCACTCCTACACTAGATTACATGGCTGTGCTCTGTCTCTCTAGGGTTTTCAGTGCTTCAGCTGTTACCGCTGACATTGTAGAGAAAACAAAGAACTGCACCTAACTAAACAGAAAAGTCTGAGGAAGGAAAGAGGAGTACAGAACAGGGACATAGACAACAAGTGCAGACAGACAGTCAGAAAACACCACTGGACCAAGAAATGCAGAGCAGGAGAAAGGCAACAAGGACTGTGCAGTCACAGTAAAGTAGAAGGATGGAATATGGAATCAGATGGGAAAGAAGACTGAGGGCTGGTCAAGCAGGGAAATGTTTGGTAGCAGCAGGTAAAGGAAATGTAAATGTAACAATCTCAGATCACACCACTTCAAAGGTAATTCAGTCAGTATATATTTTTCCTTCCTTAATCACTATTTGAAGCTGTGAGGTCATGAAGGAGAAATTGTAAAGAGACCGTACTTTTTGATTGCTTTGAAACTCCTTAGCATTACATATCGTGGGAGACATCACCATAAAGAATGACAGCAGCTCACAGGGCAGCTCCAAATAGCTGTTGCTGCAGTCATGAGCTCTTGCTATTTTTTAAAATCTGATTAAATCTGATTTAATTTTCCTATGGTAGATATCTATAAAATAAAAGTCACTGTGTTCATCACCTGCATGTGTAGGAGTTGCTTTAAGTGATATGACCAAGACCATGGTGAAGAGAGGCTAGAATTCTATGTGTACCATGCACAACATTAACTCTAAAATTACCTTTTCTGCTCAAAAGCTCTTCTCTTTGTATCGCTTTGTATGTTGAAGTCTCTTCAAAAAGTGATGCATGAGAGTTTTTCAAACAACTTATTTTCTAATGACAAAGTCTGATTTTGTCCCTCAGAATATTCGCTTGCTTGTCCAGGGCAGCTCACCATGGGTAGAAAAATTTGATACTGGATTTTAATGATCTCTAGAAGTCCCTTCCAACCTCTAACACTCTGTGAGTCTGTGTGAGTTAATACTCAATTACATAATTTTAAAATATATGAGTATTCAAGCATTGAACTTTAATTTTCTTCGTTATGTTTTGTTATTTATAAAGACGTTAGGAAAGGGATACTTTTACATTGTTAATAGTACTCAAATGGAGACTCTCCATAGACTTTTTCATAGAATCATTGAATGGTTTGGGTTACAAGGGAAGATCATCTAGTTCCAACCCCCCCGCCATGGTCAAGGACACCCTCCACTAGACCAGGTTGCTCAAAGCCTCATCCAGCCTGGCCCTGAAGATGGTCAGGGATGGGGCATCCACAACTTCTCTGGACGACCTGTTCCAGTGTCTCATCACCCTATCTGTGAAGAATTTCTTCCTGATATACAATCTAGATCTACCTGCTTTCAATCTAAATCCATTACCCCTCTTCTATCACTACATGGCCTTGCAAAAATTACCCCCCCCAGCTTCCTCGTAGGCCCCTTCAGGTACTGGAAGGCTGCTATAAGTTTTCTCTGGAGCCTTCTCTTTTCCAGGCTGAACAAGCCCAACTGTCTCAGCCTTCCATCATAGCAGAGGTGTTCCAACCCTCTGATCATCTTCGTGGCCCTCCTCTGGACTCGTTCCAACCGGTCAATATCCTTCTTATGCTGACGGCTGCAGAGCTGGACGTATTACTCCAGGTGGGGTCTCAGGAGAGCAGGGTAGAGGGGGAGAATCACCTCCCTTGGCCTGCTGGCCACACTTCTCTGGATACAGCCGAGGATATGATTGGCTTCCTGGACTGTCAGTGCACACTACTGGCTCATGTTCAGCTTTTCATCCCCCATTACCCCCAAGTCCTTCTCTTCAGGGTTTCTCTCAACCCATTCTCCACCCAGCCTGTACTTGTGCTTGGGATTGCCCCACTCCATCTGCAGACCTTGCACCTGGCCTTTTGAAGTTCCTGAGGTTGGCAGAGGCCCACCTCTCCAGCACATTGACTGCACCACACAGCTTCATGTCATCGGCAAACTTGTGAGGGTGCTCTCAATTCTACCATCTATGCTGTTGACAAAGATGTTAAACAGTACAGTCCCAACATGGACCCCTGAGATACACAGCTCGTCACTGGTCTCCACTCAGACATTGAGCCAATGACCACCACTCTCTGAGTGTGACCATCAAGCCATTTATTCATCCACTGAGTGTTCCATCCATAAAATCCATGTCTCTCTAAGTTAGAGACAAGAATGCCATGCAGGATGGTGTCGAATGCTTTGCACAAGTCCAGGTAAATGACACTAGTTGCCCATCCTCTATCCACCAAGGCCGTGACCCCCTCATGGAAGGCCACTGTATTAGTCAGGCATGATCTGCCCTTGGTGAAACCATGTTGGTGGTCACCAATCACCTTGTTTTCCATGTGCCTTAACATGGTTTCCAAGGGGATCTGCTCCATGATCATGACAGGCACAGAGGTGAGACTGACTGACCTGTAGTTCTCTCAATTCTCCTTTTTTCCCTTTTTAAAAATGGGGTTATATTTCCCACTTTTCCAGTCAGTGAGAACTTTGCCAGACTGCCACAACTTCTTGCATATAATGGATAGATGTTTCACAACCTCATCCTCTAGTTCTTTCAGGACTCTTGGATGTATTTCATCAGGTCCCATGGAGATGGGCACCTTCATGTTCCTTAGGTGTTCTCGAACCTGATCCTCACTAACCATGTTTGGGTCTCCATTCTCTCACTTCCTGCCCTTGTTTTCTGCAATTTGGGGTTTGTTGGGGCACTTCCTCTAAAATGCCTTAGGAGTGCTTCTTCCTAATCTAGTTATTGTGTATGCTATATGCAGTAGGATCCAAGATAAAATTGAACAGTGGAGATGGAATTTCAGGTCTGCCAACTTCAAGCTGACTTCATGGCAAGGAGTTAGAGACTCATGTCTGCATTTGCTGTCCTTCAGTCTTTCTTAGGGTCCAAACCAGTCTTTCTGCTGAATACTCAAGTGGTGAGTGGGACTGAATCTCACCACCAAACACCCAGCTGCCTAGTGATTAGAGCTGGAGATATGTGTTTTTATCTGCTGAGGCAGAAAACTGAATTTAAAATTAGCTGTCCTGTATCAGAAGTGAAGTGCTCTATTACTGAATTATCAGAGAAGAGAGTGGTGTCATTAGCTCCTTCCTTTCTTCCAGCCTTATTTAGAAATGTATTATGTCTCTGATCACATTGTGGGCCATAATCTCTGTAGAGTCACACAGATATGAATTTCATATGGGTTTAAATGTTCTCTGGAGCTGGGAGTTAGGTGACTATATCCTTAGCTATTGTTATTCCATACAGTTATTCTTACTAATTTATTGTCATTATTTTGTGTTGACCTTTGCATATTCCATTCTTTAACACCAAGTTCTACCCAAATATGCTGTCTGGACTGCATAGTTTGAATTTCACTAAGTAGCCATGTCATAAATTTCCCTTGTGAATGTATAGTCTAACTGCCTGTCTCCATGCAGCAATCAGGACCCCACTGAGATTGGCAAGGTGCAGTCACTGATCCAGAGCATTCACAACATAAGCTCATGACAAGACAGAACAGATGGAGACAAAGGTATAGAGCATTGCATTGGGAAACAGTGTAATAATGAAGTTAGGTCCATCTGTTGTTCCAGTAGACACAGAAAGTACATTTGTCCTCTGCAGGATCCCATTGCGCCGCTTCATCTCTTTGGGTGCAGCAGGTGGTTTTGTAGATAAATGGATAGGGCTATGCTTTGACTGGGGGGGGGGGGGGGGATATATGTGAACCCTACCTCCCACACAGGCTCTTTTTCCTTCATCCGTCTCTTTCTATCAGCTCTGAACACCATCCCAGTTCTCTTGGCAAGGCATATGGGCATGATGCCCTCAGTGTCTTTGTGAAGCAGCAGTTAGGTGCTGAGTGATGAAGTCCATGCATAATGGGCTCAAAGCTTTTCTTTGAGGCTAAAGCCCTCCTAAAAAGTAAAATGGTCCAGGAACTGTTCTCTGGCTCTGAGACCAAGTGGCATGACATATCTGGTGTCCAAATGGCTACCTTCTCTTATGCTCCAAAGTAAGCTGTCCACATCAAAACTGTTTACTGGGGGTGGTCTTTGGTGCAAACTGTCCTCCAGCTGTTTCAAAACATTCATGTGGAAACATGCTAGATGGCGCATGCTAAAACTGAACCATAGATGGTACAATTAAGATGTATCAGTGGTCTCAGATCAGTGCTTGAACAGTGCTTTAGTTTACTAATACAGGAAGAGTCTGATTGAATGGACTGACTTGACACTTCAGAAAGATGCAAAAAAAAGGGATAAAATGCAGGCATATGTGGAAAAGACTTAAATAGTTGGAGGGGTTTTGAAGGTTTGTGACAAATTATCCCTTACAACTAGTTTGGTTTGGTTTTTTTTTTTTTGCATGGAGTGTCAGTTTTATCCAAGAAGAGGTGACCTTCCTGTTCAAAAGTCCTGAATGCTGGTTCATTGTAAATAAAACAGCAACTTTCTTTGTAAGGCACTAAATGGAAAGCTGTGAAAATCATTCAGGTTAGAGGCAGTTGTCGTTAAAGTGCTGTGCTTTTATTACACTGCAATATTGCAAAGGGACCATGATTATTTTAGCATTCTATTGGATCTCACATATTCATCATCCTGTGTGTCATTTAGTCAGTGTCGTAAAATAGAAGCTTGATTCTCTGAAGTGCTCAGTGTGAGGTGCCAATCACCTTCAACCTCACAGTCCACTAGACTGCTTACAATATCTCTCCCAAAGGCATTAGGTCCTTCTTATTTTCTGTACCTATAAAATAGTGGGGGGGGTGGAGGAAGAAAAAAAAGAAAAAAAAATCAACCAACCAGATACTTCAGTGTTGTGTCCACAGAAAGTAAAGAGATTTATGTATAAAGTACATATCCATTTGTTTGATTTGGAATAATCTTCCAACACTGTGGAGATGGGCAGCATCGCTTAAGATAATATACCTGATGCTGCTTTAACTGGGTTGGAACTAGACTGCCATCCAAATATTTATTTTTTGGGTAAGTTAAGTTAATTTGACATACGGCTGCTAGCTATAATCACATGTGAAAATAGTTTATAAAATAACACCATTGTGGCAAAATAATTGTTTCATTATTGTAAAGATTTATGTTGCTTCTTATTTTTAAATGTTATTTTTAACAGTCAGAGTGGAAAACTGACTTAGGTATGTTTATATTTTTGTGCCCACATGAAAATAATTAGTCTGGCATTTCATTATCATGGTTATTAGAATAACTGAGAAAATAAAGATTGAATTAAATATCTTGCTGTTCTATAAGAAATAGAGTGTATTAAAAGAAGAGGAAAAGTAGGAGCAAATATAAAAGTGTCATCAGAAAAAAAAGTCAATATGTAATCTGATTTTATATGAAAGCATACTTTTGATCAGAATAGTATGTGAATTCATTCAAAATCCAATCTACTTTTAATGATAAGGCAATATTTTGACCATGTTGTTAAGCAAAATAGAAGAGTTCATAGCTAAATACTAAATTCCCATGACTGGTCAGTATGTAAATAACAAAATACTTGTGTTTACAAATTACAAATTTCATACTGAATTGAATTTTATTATTGTCATTCACAGACTATATATGCAAGCAGTCTTCAGTTTTTGGAGTTTTTGGTTTTTTTTTTTTTTTTCTGTTTTTGTTTGTTTGTTTGTTTGGTTTTTTTTAGTGCAGTGGTTTAGATTAACAACATAAAAGCTATAGCCAAGGTATTAAGGGACATATCACATTTAGCATTGAATCAGCCTATTAAAAACTAACAATTCTTTCAGCTCTAAAGTGAAAGTGTCTAAATGAGCTGTCTAATCACATAATTCATAAGCAGGGGAAACTCCAGTTAATTTGCAGTTTTCTGTAAAACTGCATAACACAGATGTAAAACCATATTATGTGGTCCATTTCAGTACCATATATTTAGTGATAAAAATACTTAAAATATTTTAAGTGTAATTCTGTGTTGCAAAGAATTTTACCTGGAGTCATCCATAATCTTTCCACCCCTCAAAAATTTGCAAAAATAATTGTCTAAAACAGACAGTTATTAAATTAAATAAACACTGATAGCAAGAAAATAATTCTTAATGAGGCAAACATATTCCTTTTTCAACACAAGTGCACTTACCTTGGCTATTAGGATTTGGATATGAGGTCTAGCCTGACACTCATTCCAGTGCTCTAAGACACATT
>NW_010246676.1:27952-34137 GCF_000690775.1 Eurypyga helias
CTGCTAATCTACTGTATAATAATAAGAAGAAAAAGGAGATGATGAGAAGGAGAAGGAGGAGGAGAAAGAGGAGGAGTAATAATAGTAGTGGTGGTAGTAGTAGTAGTAATAATAATAATGTGAAAAAGAATTTGTGAGAGTTGTGGGAATGATGAAATTCTTTCTCTATTATCTATTGGTTATTTTGGTGATGATAACTAGTCAGTAAGTCCTTCATTTTCTAAATGAACTGACATTTGCTGATGTACATAAATAGGCCAGCTGTTCTTTTTTTGGGACATAAAATAAAATATACAGTTAAATCTACTATAAAAATCCCAAAAGTAAAGTTGAAAGTAACACTAGGGAACCTGAACTATAAATTCCTAACTAATTAGAAAGAAAATAATTTTCTGTATAAAATAATGCATTAAAATATTTAGGAATGCTGGTTTATGTTCCCAAGTGTCAATAATTTAAGAAGTGAGAAATAAAGACATAAAGACAATAATTTTGCTATTTAATAGGGAATGTGATGGGTAATGAAGCAAGATTACAATTAAATTCTAGCATGCTGTGTCCTACAGGAAAAATCAGCTGTAATGTTTCTAACCTTTATCAACTGGCAACACTACAGTTCTGATCGCATAAGTAGTTATCTATTCGGTCTGTATGGCATTGACCAGGATTAATACTGCGACACTAATGGAATGAATAATCTAGATAATCTTAAAAGTGTAACACTGCATGGTGATCATAAGAATGGAGATATACTCTATGGATTGCAACTTCACATGGTCAGAAATATTTACAGGCAGCATTTGCCAAATTGCAGTGTCTAAAATTAGGAACCTGAAGCCATATTCTGTCATCTCACTGTGCATTCTGACTTTCATGAGTACTGAGCACTTCTGACCCTATTAATGCTAATAAGACCTAAAAGCCCAGAAAACCTTTGAAAATCTGGCGACTTTCTTTTCTAACTAACTTCAATTTAAAAAATTAAAAATGGTAGCTGAGAGGTCATTCAGGTTTCATCCCGTGGTTGGGAGGCACAATGAAAACCACGCCACCACTGATTACTTGGTGCTAGGTGATTAGTAAAGCATTTGGCAGCTAATGCTGACAAGTTAATGCAGTACATTTTTGAACAACAGCCTTTTAGGTAGACACCATAAGTGGAAATCCAGAAACAAGTGGAAGCTAGAACCTGAAGAAAAATTGCTTTCTCAGCCGTGGACTTGACACATCAATTGAGAGTTATATTTTTCTATATCCAATTTATACTGGTCTAAATTGAACTGGAAGTGCCAAAGCTCTGGTTTGTGTGGTCATCTGTGTTTCACAGGAAAGGGATTGTTATCCACCCATCCTGTTAAGTAAATAAGTTTAGATTATATGTCAGCGAGCAGTGCAGTTCTGTTCCAGTGACCACCACTCCCAATCTCCCCTTGACATTTTGCAGATACCTTCCCTCATATTTGTGTTTTGCACACCTTACAGAAGGGAGCAGTTTGAAAAGAAAGTTATGTAATTTTTGCAAAAAGATTGAACTGCATAAACCTCCTTAAAACTGAGTCATTCTAAATTCATGGAGTGACTGTAGCATGGCTGGGAAGTGTGTAAATAGACCAGATATTGAACCTCCCCATTAATTCCCAACACCTTTCTGAATGGTATTCTACTTACACATTATATTAACATAAATAAGTCTTTGTGTCATTGGATACTTGGCTGTGTGAAACAGTCAGACAGGCATAGTGTTTAGAGACTGGGAACTAGACAGATTTTCTGTGAGTTTTTGGTACATGAGTCATACAATTGAAGACTCCTTAAAAAAATAGTAATTAAAAAAAACCAACCCTGCCCACTTTTTATCCAAAAGTTAATTTTTCTTTTTTTTCTCTTTTTTTTTTTTTTGATGTATTCTTGCATATTACTGTGCTTATTTTAGTTGGGACAGAGTTAAATTTCTTCATAGTAGCTAGTGTGAAGCTATGTTTTAGTTTTGTGTGAGGCTATGTTTTCAATTTGTGTTGAGAAGAGTATTGATAATTCTGGTGATTTTAGTTGTTGCTAAGGATTGTTTCTACCAAGTCAAGGACTTTGGTTTCCAGTGCTGCTCCTGTATTTCCAACTTCTTCACTACAGGAAACTAAGAAGGCATCCGGTCAGGACAGCCAGCCGTAAAATGCCATGCTCAGTATATGAGGTGGGGACTAGGCCAGGGGTGGTCTCTCACTTTCCTTCCCTCTGGCTCTCGGTCCTCCGCTCTGGCTCTCGGTAGGTGGGTGGTGAGTGGTTGTATTATTTCTATACTTTTTTATTATTTTCATTAATTATTATTAGTATAGTTAGTATTTTATTTCCTTTACTTTGAATTATTAAATTGTTCTTATCTCAACCCATGAGTTTCATTTTCTTTTTCTTTGATAGTTCTCCTCCACTGGAGGAGGAGGGGGGAGGTGAGTGAGCAGTTGTGTGGTACTTAGGTGCTTGATATGATGAAATCATGGCAATTAAAAAACTGTAATAACCTTTTTATTCCTTAATCATCATAAAAATAATTTTGAATTTAATAATGATATTTTCATTAAATATGAAATGGAACTTTAATCCAGATATTTGAAAACAATTACTTCATGATTTCATTCTGAATTATACTCTATCAATATGCCTTTGTAAAATTATTGATGGTCACTTTATTGTACAGTTTCTTTTCAACAAGCTTTAACTACATGTCATCATTTATTCAGCTATTTGATCTCAAACCAGTTGTTAACCAGTGTTTCTTACCTTTTAACCCCTGTATCATAAGACCAAAGTCACTCACAAAGAAATAAAATGAAGAAGGCAGGAAGAAAAAAATGTAGAGGTCATCCAGTCCATGTTGTTACTAAGGATGAATTGCCCTTTATCATGTGTTTTATGCTGTTTTCCTCAGAATTCATTCCAAGATATCATAGGTGAGGAGATTTCAATCACTTTTTGTCTGAATTAGTTCCAGAGCATAATGTACTTGGTTGCCATTTTTCTCCCTCTCTATAATCAAGCCTAATTATTTCCCTTTTAGTCCTATTTTCATGTTTCAGCTGGACCCAATCATACGGTAAAGCTCTAAATAATTTTCACAGTGTTGTCTGTCCCTTTAATACTTCAGGTGATACTAGTGCTTTTTCCAGCCTGAGTCATCATTCATGTGAGACCTGTGCATGTTTCATTTTTGAAGGATTTGGAATGTACTCGACTTGAATTTTAGCTCTGAAAAAGTACACAAATCTAGGACACGGTGTAAGCCTCCACAATTTTCACCAGGTATTTGAAGCACTGAATATAGTACGACTGACTGATATATTTACATATCAGTCTTTTTTCTGAATCTGGCTGAAATCTTATACTGCTGAATTAGAAATAATTTTTATATAGCATTGCATTTATATCCCATCTATAAGTATATGTTTCCTGTTGGATGTTTTCCTGAAAGGTCAAATGTGACTGTCTCTTCTGCCAGATTTCCAACTGGGTCAGTACTTTAAGGAGAGTCTGTTTGCAAATTTGAAATGGTGATCTTAAAAAATATGAAGAAGTTTTTGTAAATTTAGAACTATACTTTACAAAATAATGGATTCTGTAGACTAAGTAAGAACTAGTAAGTGCTAGAAAAAATATTTTTTTAAAAGCAGAATATACAGAGCAGAAATAGGTTTTTAGACAAATCTACACACTGCTTATAGTGACCTTGCAAGTCAAGTCCTTTCCTTCAGATTTGCTGTCAGCACAAAAAAACATGTTTCTTTCAGCCTTGAAAAATCCATGCAGTGCTCTCTGACTCTTCAGGGAAAGAATTATCTGACATGACATGTAAGACTCCTTGTTTCTTCTTACCCTCCCCCTGCCCACAGTCTTTTGGTTTCATGGAAAATAATTTCTTCCAGAGATCCTAATGCATTAATCTAGATAACACAGGGACAAAATCATAAAAAAACCCAACCCAAACCAACCCAAACCAAAACCAAAACAAAAAACCAGCAAACACAAAAAAACCCCACAACAAAACAAAACAAAACCCAACAATGAAACTGTGATCCATGCATAAAGACACACATCACCTGTTAGAGTATCATGTCTCTCCATAACTTGTCTTTCCATTGTTCTTCTGAGTTTGGGAAATACTATTGGTGAGAGATATAAAACAATATTTGCTTACCCTGAGAAATCACATAACCTCACAAAATTTAAGGATGACACAAAATACTCAGCAGCATAAGTAACAGTTGCACAATCACTGTTTGAAGACACATCAGCATGACAATGCACTGTACCTTGCAGAAAGAATACATAGATGGTTCCAAACAAGGTGGACTTAGAACTGTAAGACATCTTATTCTCTTGACATAGCAGCCTGTTGGAGGAGCAGGATATGTATTAGCTTAAATAGATCAGTGTGTTAAGAGCACATTCGTACTAGCCTAGCATGGCCAGACTACCTCCTGATCTGCACTTATAGATCAGCATTATACCACTAAGACAAACCTGTTCAACAGACAGTAGCTGAATATGTTAACAAAGCATTTCACTGTTCCACACAGGCATATTGCAAATGCACATACTGCAGTTCTTCATGCACTGATAATTTGTAGAGAATTCCAAAGCCTTGAAACAACTATTTGTCTTCATTGAACTTTGATTAAGCACACAGATGATGCAGGTTTATTTAATGGTGTCAGTAGCCTTAACATCTAATAATTCAACTATTTAAATTATTTTCATTTTATTCTTGCATCATAACTGCATTTTGTATTACAAACTACAATGCAGTGCTGCTGTTTCACTCATTATCTGTGGAAGTACCTTCACCATTTAATGCAATTTTGTGTTTTATGTGCATTTGGAATGTTATAAACTATTAAGACCTGAAGAAACTGATTGTCTTACTATAAAACAAATCTATGGCATGGTCTAACAATTATAGGAAAGCATATGTTTTGTTAACAGACTCTCCCCAACATTATATGCAAACAACAGTGAAAAATAGCACTTATCTTATTAATGCTTCACTAGTAATCCATCAGATTTAACTAAGTCTTGGATGACCTAAAAGTCTCAAGATTTCAGCCAGTACACTGCCTTAGCTTGCATGCTTCAACAATTTTATTATGTTAGCTTTCTTTCTACATACATAATGCACATATAAACTGATCCACTGGGGCACTGCATTGTCTTCAGTAGTCAGTAATGAAGTCCCAGTCTGAGTAAAATGGAAAAAGAAATAGCAGTGGTAAACACATATACAACATGAAGAAAATAGTATTGTACATCACAAGGGAGAATCAAATGCTGTTTCAGTATTTGATAATTTCCTCAAAGTTAAATTATATCCAAGAATGTTATATGAAAGGCATACGTTTTTACCAATATCAAAGTAAATTGAATTTACTTTCTAAGTAAATTGCTGCTGGGAGAAAAGAGGACAGAAATATGATTTTTTAGGAATCCAACTTAAAGTCAGTGTCATCAACTGAACAAAAATGAACAGTATTCACCTTATATTTAGTTACAAGGAAATCTCATTTTAGATCTCACCATGTGTGAGATCTAAAACAACAGAAGAAGGTTCTAGGTGCAAGCAAGACGACATGGGTGCAAGCAATGTGCTCATGAAGCTCAGGAGCAAATATAAGTAAACACAGCTGTTTTAGAGAAAGGTAAACTTATCTCAACAAAAAGGAACCATGAGGTAACTTTTGGTCTATATAAAGGGCTATATCAGATGAATGGATCAACGTTTTTTTTAAATGGCCTTCCCTGGGTTAATCAAGAAGTCTAAATGTCTTCCCAAGTTAGCCAGACTAATTACCTTGTACTGGGGGCACTGTATAAATGGCTCAGTCCAACTTGGAGTATAAAATCTGAACAGCCAACACAATAAACTTGGAAAAGAGCAATGGGCTTCACCTTGCTTCAACCACATATTCCTTACCAGTGACTGGAGACTTCCAGTGTCATGATAATGAACATAGAGACTTCATCCTGAAGATATGCGTACCTCTTTATATAGTTTGTAAGGGAATTTCAGATAAAGATCTTAAAGGTATAAAGGCAACTTTAGAAATCTAGAAACAGTTGCGTAAACATAGTTATCTAGTGCTCTCTGAGATGTCCTGTCCTACCACAAAGACGTTGTCACAAATCCCCCTCCCCTCCTC
>NW_010246677.1:0-15873 GCF_000690775.1 Eurypyga helias
ACAAATGTTGCAGTTGCTCTTCTTAGAGCTTGTAGAAACCATGGAGCCCAACTTGAGACCTGTGATCTAGTTAAGCGGGGCTTTACCTGAGCCTTGCGAGCTTGATCCCGCCAGAGCTGGATACAGCTGCTGTCCACCATGGGTTTTAGATCAACAGTTTCTCTCTGAGAACCAAGAGGTTAGATTTCCCTGAAAAGCTTTTGATTCACCATAGAAAACAAATAAAGGAACTATCTAGTAAACAGACCTAATTGCAAAGAGACCAAAGCACAGTCTCAAGTCCTCCTCTCTTTTGCAACGCTGGCAAAGACTTACCCCAGGGAGGACATACCCTCCCGGGTCTGCTGCAGTCTCCATGGTGGATGCTCTCAGTCAGGACAGCATCAAGAGCAGGCTCGGTGCCAGTGTGGGGTGTCAGAAGAACTCCATAATGTTTCTCCAGAGGGAGCCCTTTCTTAGCCTTGAAATCTTTTGCTTCAGCCAGGGAACAGAATATTGTGCTCAGCCTCCTGAAACTCATCTCTGAATGATAGATTCAGGGCTTTTATCCTTTCTTATTCAGGATAAGAGCTTTGAAAACTTCCCAGCAGCCCTGTTCCTTCCCTTAGACCCCTGAACAACAAACTGCTCCGCAGAAACCAGCCATTTACTGAGCCCTTAGGCCTATAAATATTTCAGAACAACTTTTTAATAGCCCTAGTTTGACCTTATCTAAGAAGACCATAAAGAGTTCACAGCCCTGACTCAGCCCAGCTGTAGGACCCTGCTAAGTCACTTTGTCCCCTATCACATCCCACCTGGAAGAAGACAGGAATAGAGTCACCTTTGTGTTGGTCTCTGGGACAGATCTCCTGCTCTGTGTGTGGTCACCTTTGCGTTAGGGGCGCGCAAGACCTTCTCTGGCAGATTTCCAGGGGGTTTGGGCTGCCAGTTACTATTCAGTCTCCTGAAGCTCTGTTACTTTGCTGGCATTTATCTCTGGTATTGCAGCATGTCTCTGCTCCAGGTCGATTGAAACAGCTTTCTGTGTGAAGTGGTGCAAATTTAACTGCAAGTGTCCAGGGTCCTCATAGCCACAGGGCAAGGTTCAGTATAAAACTTGAGTGGGAGAAATGATGGTTAAGGAGAAATAAGAAGTAATTTGGGGTGAATGCCACACCCACCACAGAGGAGAGCAAGTCTGAAGTGTATCCCTAAATCATGACCACGGTTACTGCAACCTTCCGATACCCACTGGGGATTAAAAATTGCCTTAGGTGGGTTTTTGAGGTAGTATTTCACAAAGAGGAGGAAATCCAAATGGAAAATGATGCAGGGAAATTATAAAAAACAACAAAACAAAAAAGACCACAACCAAAAAAAACTGAAAAAAAACCCCAAACCCTTTTCTGCTCGTTATCTGGTATTAAAATCAGTTTTAGCAATTGCAGCTTTTCATGGTCACTCCCCTTATAGCCCAGTGAGAAATCCTTGTCTGGAGATTTTGACACCCCACTCGGCTCCATGGCAATGCACAGATAGCCTAAACAGCCCGATGATACTGGTCTCCGACTGCTCAATCAACAGCAGTGAGAAGATAAACCTCTTTTACCCTCTGAGAAAGACAAGCGCAAAGTTTATAGTCACTATTTTGGAGGAGAATGGTGTCACAGACAAGTTGAAAGACTTTCACAGCTCATACCCTGTGCTTGTAGGGAGAATTCATGGGCCTTTGCTGGAAATTTTGGGGATAAGGTTTTGAAGATATTTTGATGACAAGGGGAGTAGCTTTGAGGCTGGCTCTGCTGAAGCCCAAGCTGAGGGGAAACTCAGAGAGAGTGAGCTACTTGGATGTGTCAACAACCTTCAGCCTACAACCTTTCCTTTCTAAGAGCTGGCTTAAGACTTAGAGGCAGGTTGGCCTCCTCTAAATTTAACGTGATATTGTCTGGACTTTGTTAGACGAATACAACATTTTATTCTCCAGGGTTGTCTTTCTGGTAGCATTTGCCAGCACAAAATGCGGAGCCCTGGCAAACAGAATAATCTCAAATACTTTCCAAGAACTACAAGAGCATAGACAAAAAGTTCATGTGCATGAGCGAGCTGCTTCCAATTAAGAGAGCATGTGACCTTAAGCAGGGTAGCTGTTCTTGAAAAGTCTTCACCCGAATGGTCTTATGCTGGCAGGAGGATGCACTAAAACAGGAACAGGTACCAAGCTACTCAGAATACAAGAATCCTCTTCTGAATGCTGGTATCCATTTGGTGTGAGGCATTGCAATGGGCCTTTCCAATGGCTTTTGGCTTCTCCCAGTGCGGCACTGGTCAAGGTACGAAGCAAAGGCTTCACCCGAATCTGCGTCATGCGTGCAAGCTCCAAACTAGCAGAGGTGTGGGTGGCAGAAACAAAAATGCAGAAGAAAGGCTTTCTGAACTAGATCCCTGAGGTGATCCATGGCACAGCAAAATCTGGGAAAATCACCTTCTGTCTCCTTTTCTCTTTCTCTACATCTTCAGGTATGACTTCTCCAAGTATCCACCCACATTTTATGCAGTTGGAATCTGGTGACAGGATGCAAATGCAATGTTGATTTTTAAGCAAAATTATGTAAATCCAGTACGTTCAGTCACTGTAGTCCTGGGAATTCCCTTATCAGCAACATAATCATTGAGAATGAACTCCTCCACTATGTGAGATAGTGGCAGGCAAGGAATAAGGGCTGAGCTAATCACCAGACATATCTCAGCCAGGATTTCCTTTTGCATGACAAGGAACCAGCACAAGGTGAAATGCTTGTGCAAGAGATTTCCACTGCAATGTCCCTGATTTTCAAAGGGAATAGCAGGCATTCTTGTGTAACCACATATAGCATTAAAGCCAACGTGGAGGAAAATCTAGATCCCATATAGGAATCCTAATCTAGTTTGGTGTCTGCCCTTGAGCTGATTTAGGGATAAAGCCTAACAATTTTCTGTCTTGCGCTGTTTTGTGGTTGTAATCCTGAACTATTTGTTCCTGTGTTCCCCTTTCCCTCTGTAACAAGAACATGTTGTCTGACATTACACCTTACAGTAAAGTTCTTGGACGGGGGACTTGATTAATTTGGTTTCGAAATAAGACATGGGGAATGATGCTGTCAGTGCCTATATTATGTCCTTCCATCTTTCTTACTACCTGCTCTTGCAATCACAACTCAAAAGTGACTACTTTGTTTTCCTTTGGACATAATTTAGCTTTATTTATCATCATTGTTGTTATTACTATTTATAAAAGAAATAATCAAGGTAACCTGGCTGATGGACTTTCAAGCATTTGAAAACGACTTCTGCAAATCACAAAGGAAAAATATACCTTCCTAACTGAGGCATAAGCAAATGCAGAGCAAGGTGATGATGAGCTTTAAAGAATAGGTGTCCTTTAAAGTCAAACACTCATTCCACATTGAGATTATCACTCAGTAAATAATGCACCTGAGTCTTTGACAACAGCAAGCAAATTTACGCCATTGCAAATATACTAATCACTGCCTCACAGCTCACATTATTAGCTGAAAATAATTATTTTCTCCAAGGAAAGCACAGATCTTCAAAGGAGATAACATCTTAAATCACAACAAATTTTAATTTAAATTCAAAGTGTGGGAATGCACATAATACCCCATCTCTCTGTTATCTGGCTGCGATGGTCTCATTACAGTGTTTTAAAGACAGCCCCAATCATTGAACTAAATACCTGCAGCCTAACACTTTGCAATTTCATTTTCTCCTTGTCAGACTGTGTAATTGATATTTGCACTGGAGGTAACAAAACAGAAAATGTGAAGGTGTTGATAACTCTGCCATTACTGTCTCTGAACCTGCCTGAGAGGTGGTGAGGACTGGGTGTCAGTGAGGAACCTTTATAATAGGATATATACCCATACACATGGCCTGCTTGGATTGGGATTGGGATCAGATCAGCCATCTGATTCTGGCTTGTCACAACACCTCGAGTGATCACTTCTGCTAGCAGAAAGCCCAGTCCTGTGAAGAGCTGTGCCCATGGGCTTCAGCAAGGTCTCAGCTTGCTGCAGAATATGACTGAGCATCTGGAGATTTGGCCACTGGCAGGCAGCATGAGATTGGGCTCTCCCTGCAAACATCCCCATTTAAGATACATCTGCCAGGAACTGAGTGGGGCGGCTGAAATGTTTGGAGTTGACCTTGCTGTCTATATTCTGTGATTCCCAGTGTCTCAAGGACGGACAGCTCCCATCCAGTCATGTCTGGGGAAGTGACCGATTCTGTTCCTCTTGTCCCCCGCTCAGGGGCAGGGTAATGGGATCTGTTTCATGGGCTTTTTGCTGAGAGGGAATCTACCAGGTGAATTAGAGCAATTTTTCTGCCTCTGTGGGAGTTTGCTTTCTCCACTGAATGCCCTGGGTTCAGCAAGAGCACTTCCATGGAAAACTGCTTAAAAGAGTCAAACTACAGTGTGGATCATAACTTTTCTCTGAAGAAGACTCCCAGAGGCATCTCCAGCAGATTTTCACAAAGACACATCTGAAATCACGCGAGATACACACTGCACTCAAGATGCTCAATTACACTCACATTGTATTCCCCAAACTAAGCACAAATATAAATAAGCCAGATCAGCACATTGAAATGATTCCTGAATCTTCACTCGTCACTTCAACGGCCCTACCCCGAGATCCAAACTTTATTGCCTATTAATGGTCTGTGTGCAATTGGAAGTGAAATAATGTGTCCTAAAGTCAGCACTGTGACTAGTCAGAGCCCAGGAATTTCCTGTCTCGAGCTTGTGTGTCCTGAGGAACACAGAAACCTGCCAGAAAGGCAGGGGAGGAAAGGCAGAGGAGTGTAGAAGTGATTCCCAACTGTGCAAAAGGTGTTTGGTTCGTGTAAGACCTGGCTGCAGTGGGTTGGAGGCAGAAGGACAAGAAAGTGGCTGTAAAATGTAGATGAAAGGTGTCAGGATTAAAAATGTGACATTCTGGTGCCACAGAGTTCAAATTTTCATATGACGGAGCTGAATCTAATTTTCTTGAGCTCACCAGTGTTTCTGCAATTTGCAGCAGAAACCTTCAGGGGTCAGGTCTCCTGACACTACATTGACACAACTCCAGAAAACTTGAGTCAGTTCAGTGGAGCGCATTGCAAGGTCTGTCTTGACCATATTGATACCGGATTCCTCTTTTACCACCCTGGTGCTATCTATGCCCATACCTGGAGAGAGCTGAATGGAACCAAAAGCCAGTACCCAACTGCAGACTGCTGCCTTTCCAGGAGCTGCAGCAAGCTTTTCTTCAGCAGTCATAACTCTGAAGGTATGTAAATGCCCAAAGACTTAAATCTTCTCCACTGTTTTCTGAACCTATTCACGTTTTGCTTTCAAGTTTGTGCAACACAAAGCGCAATAGGGCTGATGGGTTGGGGAGATGCTAATGGCCTGCAGAGGTGACCCTCCGTCCGAAGCCTTTGAAAACCAGGAATTTCGTGTTGAAATTACTCATCAGGAAAACAAAACAAAGCACCCCACCACCCCCTTCTAACGTGAATCATTTGTGGAGAGCATCTTCCGGGGTGATAGATAATTGCTATCCGTTCCGCCTCCAAAGCAGCACAAATCAGCCCGGTGACATTTGTCACAAACGGAGACAGTTATTAATAGGCTGCATACTTACAAGACTTCTTTACAATGCAAATTGCTTCTTCCTGAGCCACCTTTATCCCAGGTTTTGGGCCATTTTATCCATATATTCCTGTCATCTCACTCCATAGTGTTGTCTGAATATCCTTAGAGGGAAGAGGAGTGAAAGCCCAGTTAACTCCTCAGCTTGGGGCAGCACCAGGAGCTCTGATGTTCCAGCAGGGATGCAGGACACTGCTCCAGCAAGGATTCAAAGGCTCTGGTGCCTCCCTTTTTGGTAAAACAATTACCAGAATAAGTCCCAGAATATGGCCAAGATACTTGTCATTCAGTGCTCACGACTGGAGGAGAACAAGATGCTTGTGCCCATCCACTTGGTCACACTGATTGAATAAGAATTTTAATTTATTTGGATTTCAGAGATGCTTTGGCAAATGTAGAGTGAGGATCACTTTGTCTTCAGCATTATATGAAACGTATATCTTTATCACTTGAGTTCAGAACTGATTTTTCAGGAATTTCCTGGCTTTAAGTCTCTTAGTTTGAAACATAATCAGTTAAGACATGAAGAAAGGCCGAGGCAGCGTAGCAGGGATGGGGACAGCTGTGAGCTGTTGCTGATGTCCCATGCTGATCACTGTTTTCATCCCCAGTGTCAGGAATAAATTCAGATAGAAGAAAGCAAATACAATGCAGCCTCCAAACAAAACATGTAAATGCAAATCAGCATGTAATAGTGGCAGTGACCCAGGGGCAAGCACTTGCTAGAGCATAGAGGTTTTCAGAATCTCAGGTGAGATTTACAATCAGAGTCCTGAGCTCTTCTTGTCAATAATGGATTAATGAAATGAACAGACACACTGTGTATATTACGGGAAGATGTCAGAAAAGTAAATACTGAAATCCAGGCTGTATTTTTGTGTGCAGCACAGTATACTGAGTTGCTCTAAGAAATGAGCTTTTGTTTCTTTGAAAACATGCCCCCATACAGAAAAATGTCCCTATATTTATATACAGATGAAATTAGACTTACTGCAATATGTATATTATATAAACAGACTCTGGTAGCTCTGGTGGTCAGATGTGATTTAGAAATGCAGATTACTGTTATTATTAATAACTATGATCATGACCAGCTGGGATTTATAACCCAGGACATGCTAGTCCTGGCAGTCTATTACTAATGTATGTGTTCTGATCATTATCTTATAAAACAGCCAACCAAAGTGCTATACTGCGTGTAGGAAATCATCCCCTCTGCACTGCTAAGTGAACTAAACACATAGGTACCATTAGTCCTCCATTATGTACTCTTCCAAGTACAATTAAGTGCAGACAGGGTCTAAAACTGGGGCCTGTTGTTTTTCCCAAGTGCATGATGTAGGTGGAGTTGGCTTATTATGCCCATTTCAGTTCTCGTTTTTTTAAAAAAAAAAAAATGCTAAATGGTCTCATTAAAACCTCGTAGAGGAAATTTATTCATCCTACTGAAATATTTTTGGGCCCTTCCAAAACCAGTAATCAGAGTCTGAAGACAGTCATCTGCCTTGCTAATGGACCACAGTTACATGTGTAATTGATTAATTAAGGAAAGAAAATCACTGCTGAGACCAAGGGAGGAATCTGTAACTTCAGCAGGCATTGAAGTGAAATAGCAGCTTCTCCTGGGCAAAGCAGCTGAGTTTGTTTCAGGTATTTGTGTCCTCTTTATACTGCTCCATCTTTTCTATACATGTTCCTGTTGAGTATCCCAGTGTTTGCTGTGTGGGTAAAAGGCAGGGAAAAGCAGAAATACTCCAACCCTCCTTTTCCAGCTGTCAGAAGGAGCGTGGTCTGGGTTTTAGCATGTGTGTGTTCATTTCCACGTAGCCGTTCATCAGCTCTGTATGTGTGAGCAATTGTGTATGTGTAAGGAGGAGATGGAGGGAACTCCAACAAACGAGCTCTTTGGCAAGCCTTGGGTGAGCACAGCCATGTCTGCTATTCTTTGCAAGTTGTGTTGTCACAATGTGCCTCCTGCCTCACCGCCTGTTTTACCCATCCGGAGCTTCACCGGTGCCTTGTAGCAAAGCTGTTTCACAGGGCCCTGGCTGGGGAGGGATTTCACACGTTAGAAGAACCAAACATAAATATTTCAGCAGATATTTTGAACAGGGAAGTGGTGCAAAGTAAAGTCATCTCCCGTGAGCTCATGGGGAGTGTATTGCTAGGTGGATGAATTGTGCTCCATGGGAGCTCTTTTAAGGCATAAGACTTCTTAAAGGGCAGAAAGAAGTGGGGCACTGAGGGATGCCACCTGCAGATAGCATGGGGAGGGCTGGGGTCTTGCTGCCCCCACACAATACCTGACCTGAGAGACCCTTTGCACTTTGAAAGGACTTTCTCATGTTTCCAGTGATATGGGTACTAGTGGCTGCATCCAAGAGAAAAGAAAATCCAGGCTTAAGTGTTTTTCATGACCGAATTTATACCTCTTCTAGAGCCCTTACACACCTTCATTCTGGGTGTATTAACTTCACACACCTTGGATGTCTTCAGGACCAGGCTGGATGAGGCTTGGAGCAACCTGGTCTAGTGGGAGGTGTCCCTGCCCATGGCAGGGGGGTTGAAACTAGATGGTCTTTAAGGTTTCTTCCAACCCAAACCGTTCTATGATTCTATGAACTTGATCTTGCACAAAGCTCCAGGCATATCCAAAGATCAGGTGACATTTATAGCAGGTTAAGAACCACAGGGTGATGAAAATTGATGAAGAGCCCTAAACCTGCCTGCAGATAAACATCTCCAGCCCTCTAATGGCCGAACCTTTGGCAGTTCAGCCAGGCAGCCCAACCAAAGCCCGTTTTTAACAGTTAGAGACTGAGCTGTTCAGCTTGCTCTCTTCATCTACCCATTAGACACCTCCCATTAGGCATTGCCATTCCATTTGTGCAATGGCCAACGAACCTTTGGAGAACAGATTGCTCTGCACAGACAATTTTATTCAGACCAGAAACAGGGCAGTTTTAGTTATTTCATGTTCTTGAGGATACGTATACTGCAGGTATAGTATAGTATAGTTTAGGAGTCCTCAGTCCCTGTACTCAGGCACAGGTCTTTCATAGCCAGCTGCTATAAATCCTCCAAGAAGTTATTTCTACCGTTGAAATTAACTCATCCCTAAGACAAACAGTTATCTCATTACCTGGTCGTGAAAAGTCAAGACAGTAACTGAGGTACTGAATGGTTTCCACTCAAATTATCTCATTAGATGATGACTTTGAAATGTTGAAATTGTAGGCAAGCAGCCACAAAACAGCATCCCTAGGTTATCTTCAGATTTTGTAACGTGTAAGTTTAACTTTGAGGCAGATAAACTTAAATATATGGAAGTCATCTGGGTTTTCTGGCAGCTGTGAGCAATTGCCATCCTGAAATCTTTAAAAGCAGCATTTTTGTGCATTTATTCCTCAGAGCTCTTGTGATATTTTTAAGAGCAAATTGAACCTTCTCTTCTCAGTTTCCTTGAACTTTTGCTTGTGAGAGGCAAAAATCTGAAGTCAGGTACATTTCCTTAACTGTGCCTTCAGGTATTTGCCCCTAATTACTATGAAAAGCTATAATAAGCAGCTTTTTGGAGGTCATTTAGGTCTGCATTGCTATCCAGTGCCATATAAAGATTTGACAAAGCACTACTCATCTGGGCTGAATTTTAAGTATGACATTAACGGTGTTTAATTCTGCGTGGTATCAGTGGGGCTTACAATGAGTTTTAAATGTTTCACTGAATAAGGATGGATTCAAGCAGGTGCTTATTGTTAAGCATGCACATGGGCACCTGACTGATTCAGGACCTAAGAGAGATAAATGGAGAGCGTTACAGAGCAGCTGGTGTCTCTGCCTTCCTATCAGTGCAATTTCCATTCAGTGAGCAGGTAAAAAGGGAAAGGAATCAGAAAAGATAAAAACTGGATTAAATTAAAGAAGGAAGGGTGGCAAATAGGTTTTAAATGGGTCATGAGCATGTTAAGAGTGACACATTGAGTCCTTCTGACAGATCCCCTTGTATGGATGTGCCCATTCTTTCTGACGGGCAGTCTATCTTACGGTTAGGAATGATGGCCTAATAGAAGGATCATCAGGATGAGTGCAATATCTTACTCATAGTCCATATTCTAGCAGGGGAGAAGCTCCTGGCCTTCTGATTTATGTCAGCTTTGAGACCAAGCCGGAAAAGCTGTTATTATGGAACAACTTTTTATGCATGTGTGTGTCTGTGTATGCAAAAGCTGTCATTGTCAGACACAATAATGGCATTTTATTGGAAAGAAATTAAACCTCCCTTGTCTTTTAGGGTTTTGATTCATCTTGGAGAGGCAAAACTGAGTGACCTGCTGCCACCTCAGCTTCACTGACTTATAATTGAAGCTTGTTTTGCTGTAGATTTTGTTTTCTTACACATTCAGATGATAACGTGGTTGAGAAGAAGGAGTGCAGGAGTGACATCCAGAATTCCTGGGTTATCTTAAGGATTATGTAGTTTCTGTTGTTTGAGCTCTCTCAAACAATCTATTTTCATCCTGGATTTCCATTTTACTTATAAAATGAAAACAGCAGTACTTCTCTGCCTACCTAAGAAGCCCCATGGAATGTTTTGGGTTGGAAGGGACCATCAAGGATCATCTGATCCAATCCCCTGCCATGCGCAGGGACATCTTTCACCAGGTCACATTGCTCAAAGCCCTGTCCCACCTGGCTTTGGACACGTCCAGTGATGGGACATCCACAGCTTCTCTGAGCAACGTGTTCCCATGTTGCACATACATGCAATATTGTGGTTTTCCTGTCACTCCAGGATTGTAATGGTAGGTCTGTACTGCACTTTCACTTCCCCCTTGCCTAGATGGGGATTTATTTCAAACACACACCACTCAGTTTGTGCTCTCATCTGTTGGGGATATTTAGCCCTCTCATGACACCCAATCCAATTCAGAGAAATCAATTAATTCAGACTTGTGAAGACAATGATAGTGCAGAGGGAAAATAAATCAGTAGCGGATGTTTAGTCTAATGGATGATGAAAAGCTAAAGTGTTTTAGACACTAATTTATTACCACTGAGACTAGCAATGGAATTTAGGGGCAGGAAGGACTGAAGCTTCTGAGTTTGTGCATTTTCTTGCTGACACCTCCATTTTTCTGGTTAAAGGCCCAAAGTTTGTATCAGTTGGTTAAAGTGGACAGTGTCTTTAAGGCACAGCAGATACCTACTTAAAACCAGCGGCCTGTAAAGACCCACATCCTGCCACTATCCAAAGACAGAATGAAGGTTGGATGAAAGTGCTTAGGACTGAAGACTGAACCAAGAGGAAACAGAACAGAGGGTAAGAAAACAATGAAGTGATAGCAGCGAGCATGACAGGCAGGGACATCTGCAGAGCAGCCTCTGCAGTCCTGATTTGCAGAGGGTAATCGTGGCAAACTTTTAGTTCACTCGTGTGCAATTAAGATGTGTTACAACAGACGTAGTCTATGGTTTCCCTGGAGCTGTTCCAGCCTTCAGAGACCAGCCTGGTAGCATCTCACATGCGTTTGATACAGCGTGGGAATGTCTGGGTTTTGGGAAAAAGAGAGCATGAATCCTAAGCTAAGTTAGAAATAGAAGCACTTTGCTAGCACAGATAGAGCTGCTGTAGCTTCCCCTGGTAAACTGCACTTGTAGGAGCACGTCTCCTCTCAGATCCTCTGCAGCGGTAAAGGCAGAAACTTTCTGGCATTACTCTGTCTCCTGTAGAAGGTTTTAAAAGTGCAGTTAAGCACTGAACCATTTAACAGCCCTGATCATCCTAGATTAGCAATGATTTTCTGGCCTTTGTGTAACTCCTAAAAAACCAGAGAACAGTCTCCTTTGTGGCCCTGACTCTGTTCAGTGGATCTAGGGGAGAGATCCACCCAAATGCAAGCTGCACGTTTGCAGCTTAAAAAGAAGATTAAAAGGGATTTGGCAAAAGAAGCAGGGACACAGATAACTGAAAGTTGAAGACTCCTACTATTGCTTGATTCTTTATCTGCTGCCTAGGAAATGATGCAGTTACAAAGTACTTGTATGCTGATGGTAAACATCAAAGGCAGAGTATATAAAACACTCAAATTTGTAATTACACTTGCTGCAGCAAAATGCAATTAAGTACCCAATTCCTCTCTAAGCACCTCCTCCCTTCGTTGTGCCTTCTTCACCATCCTGCAAAGCACAGCAAATTAACAGCTGAAAGGGTTAGATCATCATAATCTCCCAGTGAAGAAAACCCTAAAGCAGTCGGTCATCTCACTGTACCTGCCTGGGATCAGGCGTGGGCTGTTGCCTACTGCAAATACAACTTTCTTATACTTACTCGACACATGCAAAATGAAGTGCTAAAAGACATGCATCGCTTCACTAAATGGATTTCATTGAATAATATCATCTTTTCCCCCTATTCCCTTTCATTATGCCCCTTCCAAATTCATCATATATAGGGGTGGGTTATTATTTTGCAGGTAGGAACCAGAGAAGCTTTTTGAAGATGTCTTTTCCAAATTTATTTAACTGAGTTTTGCTTTTGTATGGAGGGGTTTGGGCTAGGAACTGCCAGTGAGCACCCACAGAGGAACATTTTTGTGTGTCCTCCCCTGTGAAATGTGCAGGAGTTGTTGCTGAGAGGCACATGGGGAGAGCTGGTCACACTGAGCTGTGCTGCAGGCATGGGGGCTGCTTCCCTCTGGGCTCGCTGCTGCTCCGAGGAATGTGGTTGGTTCCTATGCCAAAAAAACAGTCCCCAGCGATGGCTCAGAAGTAAAATGCTGCCATGTCAGGAAATCCGTTATTAAATTTCACTCGCCAGCTTTAGGTCTGGTGCGGGTGTTACTGCCTTAAAATGTGCTCCTTTGTGCCATTGCCTTAGTTGTTCCGCAGTCAGCTGGTCTGAAACCGTACTCAGGCCGTCACAGACCATAATCACTTCTGCCACACCGGAATCAATTAAATGTTGCTGGTTTACCCCACTGGAGGCTTGTGTCATCCTTGTCATCTTCCCCAAACCCAGCAAGTTTCTGGGTTTCCATCTGGTTATCCATCCTGCATCAGCAGCGCGTTGCAGCCATCTGATGTCTGAAGTGCAGTGTGTTCAGAGCCTTGCAAACCAAGCCCCCGAAGAGGTACGTTCATCTGACAAACAAAATACTTGGTATCTGCTAAGACAGACTCACTAGAACAGACTGGCCACTTAGGCAGAGAAAATATAAGAGATTGTGTTCAATGTACTGTATACAGGAGTCTCTCTTTCAGCATATATCCTATTAAATTAACTGGAAATGAGTGTTCGTCAGTCTCAAAATGAAGCCTTTTCTTTTCTCTTCATGTCAGACATTCATCAGGCCTTTGATCTTACTGTGCGTGACTACTTTGCCTTACAGAAAAGGTCAGAAAACAGCTCTGCAAACACAAGCTGGATTTCCAAGGGCCAAATCCTTTAGTCCTTAGGTGGGAATTTTTCAATAAAATAATGGTCAAATTCAACAGGTCAATACCATTCTTTTTATTCAGTCAGTGCTACTGGGGTTGTATGGACACTTCACGTTCCCCGTTGCTTCTGTCCAAAAGCAGGATGAATTCAGAATCAGGTTAACGTTATCTTATTTTTGCATGCTCGAAACCTTCAGGTCTTTCTCCTTACTCCCGGAATCCTCTTCAAGAAAATTCACCCTGATGACTGTCAGATATTCTTCTGGTTTTTGGCAAAGAGCTAAGGATTTGCTTTTGGGAAAAATGGCTGGCCTCAGAAATCCTTTTGAATGCTTCTTGTTACTTCTGGTGGAGAATGAATATCTCCTCTGCTTTGGTGACAAGGTTGAAGATATAGCTAGAGCCACTTGCTGTGACTCCATTTGCTTATAAACACAGAGATGAAGTCCAGGTTTGACTTTGTTCTATTGCCTCATTTTAGTGCCTCTTGTTATATGATACCATTCTATACATAACAGTATTGGGAAAAAACCCAGATGTTTTTGGCATAAAATTCTGCCATGAGATAGGTGAATCTGAGACAGGTGAATCTTACTTACGCTCTTCGTTGCTGAATTGGTTGGCAGAGTCCTTCTGCAGAAAGCAGCCCAGCCCTCCCAGTTTCCTTCTCCAGTTTGCATTTCTAAAATAGATTAAAAGTAAACTCCTGAATCCAGGCTCCGGAGAGCAGTTTTAATGCCTCACTTGCAGTCTGCATGTCCCCAGTTTGGGGAGGGAGAGCCAACACGCAGGCTCCCTGGCAGATGACACCTCCTGCAGTTATGCCACCATAAAGGGGCCCTTCTTGTGCCTTGTGAAGCTTTTCCAAATGGTAAACGGTGCTTTCCCATATCTCTGTATCCGTCAAAACCACTCAATGTATTTGATTGCACTCTGAAAGTGCACTCTTGCCATAGGAGTGAATTAACATCGAGGGGAAAACTCAGTTTTCCACTAATTCACATCATTTTTTCATTTGTCACATTAACTCCTCGGCTTTAAAATTCCTAATGCTCTGTGTATAAGCTACTGGTTAATGACATAAACTTTCACCATTCATCTTTGCACTTGTATAAAGCATGAAAAATGCAAGGGAAAACCAGACCATCTACAGAGCTTCTCTACCCGACCCTGGAGTCTCTGCGGTGGCTTGCACAAGCAGATGTACTTTGTGGGATGTCACGGCTAAGCTAGCAAGTCTGAGAGATTTCAAGTGAGAGTTTGTCACAAAGCTGAAGGAAGAACGCTGTACTGTCAACTCCTTTGTTCAGAGTGAGGACAATCTAGCCCAGTCCCCTTTAGCAAATGCAACCCTGGTGATGGAGCACAAGGAAAGTTGGCTCTTGAGCTGAAGATTTGCCCTGAAGACCCACAGAGCCTTCGGGGTAACCTTGAAATGCTTCCAGAGCAAATTTGCCCCTGGCAAATGCATATTTGCATTAACTTTTGCAATCACTTTTACTTCTCACTAACTTTTGTCATGCAGAAATCTCTCTAAATGTTTGCAGAAATCAAATCTAAGGGAACGCAAGAACCGAAACAAACCCTCATTCCAAGGGAAGAGAGCAGCGTTTCCCAAACTCCAGCCAGGACCGATGTTTAAACACATAAGTAACAGCCCAGGTTTTTGCCTGTCTCCTTCACAGTTACCACTCAGAACAACACCCAGAATCTGAGCCACTGCAGGCCACCTTATTGCTGAGAGATACTGGTTTTATGGGAAAATGAAAACTGAAACGCAGTGATACTTGGTCAGATGCCTCATTGTTCAACAGCCCTGTCTTGTTTAACTGCTCTAAATTATACTCCTGTGCTGTCACACTGACTAATGGGCACTGTGGCCATTATTTTCATTTTAAACTAGATCCAAACTCAAGTCTCTGCGGATGAATAAATGAATTAATTTATTTTATTGCAATACTCAGTCCTCAATAAAATGTCAGAGGTAAAGTAGGGTTATTATTTTTTTAATGTTGTTGGATAGGAATATTCTGGGCACGTGCTGTGCACATGCTTCCTGGGGAAATTAATTATTGTTATTTTATTATTATTACCGTTTAACACTTGTATGGTGTTTTACGTCTTCAAAGCACTTTGCAAACATTTAGCTAATTAATTAAAGTGCATTTCATGCAAACGGTTCCATTTCCATCTGGATTTACGATCGGCCCTCCTTTATGGGGAAATTATGTCACATATAAACTAAACTCAACTACAAAGCCGGTTGTAGCTAGGAGCAGTAGCTTGCGTGGAGCAGTGGGAGGTAGGAAGTAACGATGCCTCTACAGCTGTCACCCTCGGCTGGGTGCTGGCGGCTGCGGTACCGCTCGCTGCTTGGGACAGCCCCTAACACCGAGACACCCCCAGCTCACAGCGAGATGCACACCCAGCGCAAGATTTAGAGACCACCCAGCAGCCTTTTTTCAGAGGAGAGTTTTGGAAGCGTTGACGGCCGCCCGTTGTTAACAGCGTTCCTCCGTCCTGTTTTCGTCACGGGATTGACAGCTGTTCTTTCAGCCTTTCCCCAGCCGGAGTGATGGCAATGACATCCTCTAAACGTCGCCATCCTGGAGATGAAGATAACACTCGTCACAAAGACTTTTTTACCCCTGTTGGAGTTCAATGAGGCTTGAAAGACACTGACTGCGAGTGACTAAATGGGAACATTGCTTTTGACAATGTGGCATTGGGGAACCTGTGGCTTGTTGGTCAGCCTTCTC
>NW_010246677.1:15924-16179 GCF_000690775.1 Eurypyga helias
CCTCCCCCCACTCAAACCCACTGAAATGTGCTCAGCCATTTGGCTGAGGGGAGGAGAGACAGTCCTCGCTGCACTCAGAAATGCCTTTGCTGGCTCAAAGTCCTGGTTACCTCCAGAAGAGGCTTTGCCAATGTCTTTGAAATTCTCTACAGCACATACTAAACAACCAGCATAACCCCCAGAAGTACCAAATATGATTCAGTAGATGCAAGTAGGGTCCTAAAATTGAGTTCCCGCTGTCTCAAACGGGGGCCA
>NW_010246677.1:16663-59519 GCF_000690775.1 Eurypyga helias
TGCAGTAGATGCAAGTAGGGCCCTAAAATTGAGTCCCCGCTGTCTCAAACGGGGGCCAGAACCACCACTCAGCAGCCAAGGCTAAGGACATCTCGAACTGGCATTCTGCTTCAGCGCCAGCTGCTAGCAACTAAACATACATTATATATATATATATATATTATACACAAAATGTGTTACTTGTGGAAAATAAGAGGTCTGGACAACCATCACATCAAGTACCATGGAGAATTGATGTGAGAATGAAAAGACAGCAGGAAAAAATCCACAGCTGGCAAAACTCAGGAATTTGACCAAAAGAAAATTTGGACCAAAAGAAACTTTAACAATGCAGACAGATGAGTACTAGGTTTGTCTGTGTGTGTGTGGTTCTGGAGAAATGCAAAAAATAATCAGTTTGAACAGACGATGTACACTTGCAAGGGTGAGCATTTGTAGAGAAACAGCAGCATTGGGAAGGAATGTTTGGACAGTTGTGGAAGAAGAGAAAAGGAACATAGCTTGTATCAGTGACCTGGTAAAGATAACCCGAAGGAAGAGGAAAAGACTTCACCAAAGAGGAAAACAAAACATTTTGTGGATTTTTTTTGTCAGAAAAACTTTTTAATAGTAAGATGTTGATGTTGATTTTCTTGCAAAGATATTTTAATTGCTTTCTGATATTCTGTATTAAGCTGAAATTTTGGCAGACAATAGCCAGTATTTTCCAGCTGAAAATTAAAATATTCTCTTTTGGGACTCTGATTATTTTTAGGAACATGCCCAGACTTTGAAGGAAAACATAGATATGTCTTTAACATTTTTGCCTCCAGTGAAAACAAATGTTCTCATAAAAAATAGGTTTTAATGAAAAACTTTGATTGCTCTAAGAATCTGTACAGTCACGGTAAGCTAAGAAGCATGGTAAATTGTGCCTATAATCCTTCAAAGCTCTCCTGCTTCTCTCCTTGTGTCACTGCTATTGGGCTATGTGGTCATACCCAGTAAAACGGTGACTGGTAGTAATTTAACTATTGCCCCGAGCCCTTGAAAATCCTGATCGTTCACTTAAGCGAGAACAGAAACCATTTTTGACTCCTGCTGCAGTTGGGATAGCTGTGCTTTCTTTTACAACCTGCTAAACATGTATGAGACCTAAGAGAAAAGAACTAGGGTGAACGAGATCTCAAAACAACCAGAAGCTCCTGATTGTGTTTGCTTTTTGAATTCTAACACAGAAATTGTAATGTTAAATTCTAATGCACATTTTCCTCGAAGGGAAGAGGAATCAGGTTAAAGTTAGCTATGAATAGGCATTTTCTGCATCATGGCAGCATTCTAAAGGGAAGCCTCTCCCTCCTTCTAATGATGCCCTTTGGCTTTTTAGTTTTTATCTGTGTTGCTTTTCCACTTTGATGCTCATTTCTCAATTGTTAGTTATTATTGTAATATTTTGCTTCAAGCACGATGTTTTAAAATACAATGCATAGATAGTGCTATAACTACTACTGATAATCTCTACCATGCCTGCAAGAACTTTCCCAGGCTGGGAAGTGAGGTAATCCCAAAGCTCCTGCAAAAGGAGACATTCAGACCTTCCCTTGTCTGAATAGTTTTGAGTGCAGAAACATCTATGAACAAACTTTTATGTCTTCATAGGGCAAAGCAGAACTCCTCACTCTGAGACCTGAACTGGCTCCAAGGACTACATAGACCCATGTCCTTGGCTCCTGGAGAACAGCAGCTCCAAGGTAGGTGCCAGTCCTGGAAATGAATGGCCCTCTTCAGAGCTCTACCGTTTGGATGGGCTTTCCATTCAACACACGAGGTGGGAGAGTAATTTATCTTCCATCCATTCCCTCTTCAACTCTACTGACAGCTGAGTATCTAATCCTGGTAGGTGGACATCTCAAAGGCACCAAGTGACCATGCACTGACTATTGCCCTCAAGACCATTTATGTGTGCAAACCACGGCCCAGACTGAGTTTCCTTTCCCCCAGGAAGGGTAGGGATCCCCCTCCCACCAGAGCTACCGGCAGGATTAGTCATGAAAGAAATTGTCCAGCAATATAGTTCATACTTGGCTGCTGGGTGCCTGGGTTTCAGAATCTGGCCCCCAATGGATTACTTTCCTAAACGCAGGAGGGAAAGCTGTGCATGGATTATCTCTTGGCAAACACTGGCTTTAGCTAGAGAAATCAAAGTGGAAGATATTTAAGAAATTATTTTCTTTTCCCTCTGTGGCTGGCTGCTTTCCTGCCTTCCAGAGACTCAATTTCTATAGCTGAGCTTCAATTTTCAGCTCTGTGCCACCTCTCTGAACTAAAGATTGAATTTAGCGCGATATAATCACCGAAGAGAGATTGACCCATCAAGTTCAGATCTTGCTCCACAATCACGCTTCATCCTGTTTGTGTGTTTTGGGGTAGCTTGATAGTCAAAATGCCTGGCAAATTTTCTGATTGTCAAAGTGTAGTCCAAGACACTTTTTGCTCCTTTCCCCTCCTTTTCCTGCTTTTTAAGTCTGAGTCCAGCTAAGGTATTTCTTGTGTACGCTGTTCCATTGGGCAGATGATCCTAACAAAGAGGCCTTTTTCCTCAACAACGTCGTATCTTCCCAAACTGTCGACATCAGCCTGCCTACCTGAGCCAGGCAATTCTGCAGGCCTGAGGTTGCAGCAGGTTTGGAGAGACAGCTGATCTTCTACTTTGTCCCCATCCCTTTGCTTCACCTGCTTGGCATTACATGGGAAGAGTCTTCAGTGACTGATGCTGTGGCTGGCTGGCTGGGATCAGCTTTAGGGATGTACCTATCAAGGCATCCTTTGAAAAAGGAACTTTGTTAACCATTCAGTCATCACCAGCTTGATAGCGCTCACACATCCTGACCACAGCGCAGGAGCACGGCAGCTTGGGCGATGCAGAATGCCTTTATTCAGGGGGTTATTTTAATTTCTTTAGGCTGCCAATATCCTGTAACGTTTCAAGAGCCAAAGAACTATTTTTTTCTTGGGCACCATTTTCTGAACAGGGAATCTGTCAAGGACATTTGCATGGTTTAATTTCAATGACTCCTTGTTTGTTTGTTTAAGCCCCAATCCCCTCCAGGTTTTGAAAAAAAGTCACTTTTGCCCTCTATGTGGTAAAGGCTGATTTCTTCCATCCATCAAAAAATCCAGATGAAGCTTGAAATGAACTTTCCTTTTCAATCCAAAACAAACAAACAAAGTTTGTGTCCTTCCATACTCAGCTGCCTACCACATTCTTGAAGGCAGGTCTGTTGGTTAGCTCGCACTCTCGGACTGGCTGCCTTTCCTCCTCCAGCTCACGGTGAGTGCAGGCACAGTATTTTCAGGCCTGGCACAAATAGCCTTCCTGGCAGGAGTTCTTGGTGATACATGAGCAAAAAAAACCCAACACATGAATTAATGAAACCTCTTCCCTGCCATTTTGTGTCTGCTGTATGGATTATCCTGGGTTTAAGAGTCTGGATTGCAGCTTTTCCTGTTGCTGGGATGCTAATAATAGCTCTGGTTTATGTTGATTCTCTGGTGTCTAATAAGGCATGTGGGTCCAGCCCTAGTATCAGCCTGAACACAAATACAGATGCTTTTCTACTTGCTGGCCTATTTCCTTCTGGGAACACTGTAACTTTCAGAGTATTCACATATCTGGTTTGAATCAGTCAGTTAGACATCATGATTTTTAGGTAGCCATAGGCAAAGGGTCAGACAGTCGCATGGATCACACGAACCTCGTTTTCTCAGGTACACTGGCTAGAAGCCATCTTCCTTTGTCTGGCTGCAGATTCATCCAGTCCTGCAAGAGTTCTGTTAATACAGACTTTGTCATCCCCATTACATTCGGTGACACCTTCTGCTCCCTTACCTGTAAATTACAATAAGCATCAGTCCTTTCCCACCACAGCTGCAGTGTTAAACAGCTCCGGTTAAACCACCTCACTTATCTCCATCTGAATCCAGGCCTTCCAACCCATTGTCTTCTTAAAAAGAAAAGACCAAGAATCCCTGGCTCCCTTTTCCTTTGGTCTTTGTTTCTAATTCATTCTTAAAACAGCAGTAAATCCCACCCTCCTCAGCCCCCCCAGGCCCCAGAGGAGCAGAACGCTGTTAATTAATTCTAATGAACATCAGACAGCCAGCTCCTCTCTCTCTGCATTGGGACAGGGGTTACTTTTATCTCCATCATTTTCCTTCCTTGATCTGATTTTCCCCCAGCTAAATTAAATCTCTGCCCTCCATTTCAATTGATTTTTCCTTTCTTGCTCTCTTTTTAACTGAAATAAGTTTACATAAATGTAAAAGTAACAAGACAAGGTCTCGGAACAGACACGTCAGCTGTCTAATGCAGCCCAGGCTGTTGTAAATCAATAGTAGTGTAGTTTAATTTACATTTTCATAACTCATTTGGTTCCCTCTCCCCTCTTCCCCCCAAACTCTGAAAGCTAAGTTTTATTTAAATGTCACCAGGTCCTGGGAGGCTTGGATGGAGCTGTCTGGCCCATTGGACCATTCATTTGATGCAAGAGCCATGAAAGACTCAGAATTATGTCACAGAAGCAATATTTCTTGCATTAGCTATCTACGAATTTACACATCTTTGCATTTCTCAACAGTAAATAAAATAAATAACAGGCATGAAAAGCCTGGCAGCATGACAGGGACCTTTACAGGATGCAGAACAAGGACAAAATTAAGAGCGGAGAGTAAATAAATCTGCGGACAGGGCTTCCGACACTTGCGTGGGTAATGGCTGCACTCTGTGCATTACAGCCGTCATTATATCTGTGTGGGGTCAGAGGGAGTGGACGTCCTCCAGAGAGAATGAGGTTCTTGCTGTAACGTGAAAGCAGCCTCGCACGGGATTCTGGCATGGGCAGCAACCTGGGGATACGATGGGAAATAGGTGGAGGGCTAATGGCAACTTTGGTTATGAAAGCTGTTTCTTACGTTCACCTAATGAGCTTGGCCTTGTGTAGGCAAAAGTGATGGCTGCCAACAGCAAACTGGCTTAATTATTTCAAAAAAGCTTTGGGGGTTATGGGTGATGCAGGGTGATATTTGTATCTATTTGGATGAAAACAATTCAACAAGCTTTTTAGATTGTGGGCAAAACTCAACGTATTTACACCGTCTGTATAACTTGGAGATGGCCAAGGAAAACCCCACTGACTTGACGAAGGGCACAACAAAACTACTCGGCTCTGCGACGGCGGGATTTGGCCCTGTGCGCACACAGCACCCGCAGGGTGTGGGAAGCTGTAGCGCAGGGGGAAAATTTGCGCTAGTTGGCCCCGGATGAGCTGACTGCTCCGGGGTTTCTGACTGTCCTTGAGCTCCCAGATGCAGTAGGATAATAAGATTCCAATCAAAGCATGTGCTTAGCTTTCACCACATTCAGCTTAACTCCATTGTAACTTCAGTTACTGCAGCTTAACTCTGTGTTCAACTGCCTTGTTGAATTTAGGCCTAAAGCCAGAACAGATGCGTACGCACGAACAAATATGTGTGTATGTACATACCCACAAATAAAAAGCATGTAAGATTTACTGTCACCATAGCAACAGAAGGTCTGTGTGGCTTATGCCTTGGTGACAGGGTCTGTGTATGTCTGCACGTATGTGTGTACCGAGTTGCCATGGGATTGGGTGTGGCATTTACATAAATAGAGTAAAATAAAAAAAGCATAGGCATAAGAAAATTGATCTATCTGCCAAATCATTATCCTTTTTACATGTTTCCTTAGAACTTCCACATGCAGACCTTCTCTTTGTTATAACGAAGAAACACTGAAAAGTCTTTGGAGCATCTTTATTTCCCTGTGCTTGTGCCATGCGACCTTAGACAAATGATGGATAAAATGATTAGAACACAATGACATGCGGACGGGAGTGAAAACTGTTGTGTTTGGTGAATCCTTTTTTCCTCTGTGCAACAGAGCACCAGTAACAACGCACCAGGGAGAAGGAAAGTCAAATATATCTACTTTGGGAAAATCATGGTCTAGTCCAAATGGTGAGAAATACCTGTTATTCCACAGCAACCATTAACAATTAGAGACAGTTCTATATCCTTGAATTTTCTAACACAATAGTGAACAACACAAAACACTGATACAAGCACAGAAACCTAAATTATTGCAGTAAGATTAATAAGTTTGTTGGGTGCCCTCTGAACAGAAGTAAGTCAGGCTGCTCACATCCATACCCAGAACTCAAGGGAGTCATTGCTACATCGGCCTCTTTTCTAAAAGCCATCTTCAATCATTAGATTTAGGTATAGCTATGAGCTATCTTGAAATTAAGCAGTTTTCCAGATTTCAGCATAGAATCCCAAATTCAAGACAATAAACATCAAACATCTGATTACTGCAACACGTTTTAGTTGCCTGTTACAAAAATCTACCAGAGGCCTTAAAGTTTTGCGAAACAAAAGCAGGGAGGAGATAAGTTAAAGACTTACTGTGCTTTTTTTTTTCCCCCCAGCCCTATGATTCTGAGTTTATGTCTTATGCATGCTCATTTTATGTTGTACTGTACACAATTACCCATTGACCTGAATGTCTCTAAAAGCCTTCTTTAAATCAACCCCAAATTTTAGATTAAAATGTCTTGACAAAGAAAAAGGATATTGAAATGTACTGGGCAGAGAGAGCAGTGAAGGAAGCACTTTTCTGGTATGAGGTCATCCTAATGGGAATAAAAGGCATTGAGGTTAAAATGGACATTATAAAGAAGCACTGTAGTACAACGTCACTGTGTGAGGATCATGAGAACACTGTTCATATCAAAAGAAATCAAAGCTATTACTTCCATCCTATCCAATCATGCCCAGAGATCCTTGAAATTCCCCGCCTGCATTTTTCTTGCATTGATTCAACAAATCATTCTCACTGCTTTTATTAAAGTGGAAGTGTAAATCCTGGCCTGACTGCCATTGCATCTCAGTCCGTAGGAAATTATATTTAGCAGTGATGAAATTAATGCCTGAAAGGACACAATAAACAACAAGTGGTGTGAAGAAGAAAATAAAAAGGAAGAAAAATACAAAAGAAAAACACCACCACCCAGGGAACAGAGGTGCATTAGGCTGTGTTTGATTGCAAATTGCAAATACGACTCCCACAGCAGCGCTCCACATATTGTTCTTCTAAGTATTCATGCAATCAAAGTGTGGGAAGTCTCCCTTTGGAACAAGGATGAACTCCTCCGCAGGGCCATCTTCAGCCCTTGCCGCATATGAAATGGATTTTGGGGTTTTTTTTTGCTTATTTCAGGTTTCAGAAAGTTTGGTTAATAGTGCCTGTCTCCGCATGCCTGCTTGTACCAGTGACAGTGTTTCACAGGCGGAGTCGTTTGCTGGCAAACTTGGCCAAGCAGTTCTATGGAATCGCTCCATGTGGGCTGGTGAATACCCAGTCCCCAGCGTTCCATTTCATTTACTGGTTCTTGTGAAACATCAACTTTCTGTAGAGAACCATGTGTGATACCAGCTCCTTGGAAGCCTCTTCTCGAATCTTACACCAGTAACGCGCAGGGCTGGAATCTAGCCAAAGCCTGGTAACAAAGAGCTCTGTAAGGTCATCCACCGAGCCTCGCAAGATCTCGTCTCTATCATGACTGTATATTTAAAAGAAATCTAATTTTAAAAGCCATGAAATATGAATAATAGCCATATAAAATATGAGCACTAGGAAATTCTTATAAGAATGGTTGATTTCTGCAAACTTCTTCAGGTCTTATGAAAAAATTCTGTAGAAATCCATAGGAAGGAAAAATAAACGTCTCTGAAAAAGTTTGGGGTGAGAAGGTTAATAGAAAAACCATATCTCTAGTATGCAATTCATTTTTTTTCAGTGCACCTCAGTATAGCATTCTGTAGAACAGCTAAAATAGGGAAAAAAAAAATCTATCAGAAAGAAACATTTTCTAATCTAGTTGACTACAGTTCTCCCCTGCAAAGAAATAAAGACTCTCTCATCCCATGAATCTAGCAACTGTGAAAAGCAGATAGGAAATAACTCGTCAATAGATCTGTAGATATCAAATATATGCGAGAGGTTAGGGCAGGCACACACCTCTGCACAGAGCCATAGTTTGTCTAACATTTTCTCTAGCAACTCAGGGAAAGAAAATAGTTTTCCATGAACTTTTTGGGGGGGAGGACAATAAAGAAACAGACTGTGAGCAGCTGCTGTCTTTATTTGCTTTTCAGGTATTCTCAACACTGACGCTTCTTGCCTGCTCTACAGACCAGAAGTCAAAGGAAGATTTCAAGTAGGTCCACAGGAAACACAATTCCACTAGTTTGAAAGACTGTTCAATATGTTTAATACTGAGAACAGGGAGCATTTTTCAAGGTTTGCATTTGTAAGGTATAGCTAAGCAGCCCAATGGCCAGAATAAGTCAGTGTAGGCACCTAATTCCTTTGGCCTCTTGCAAACCCATTCTGGGATCATTAATCCAACAACCAGGAGAGCGCTGGGATTTGATTCAAGCAAAGCTCTGATATAAGATATTATACACCAAATCACCCCAGTGATTTCATCTGCCATGAAGTCTTAAACACCACCACATACAACAGGTATTAGCTTTCCCTGGCAGTAAAATTTTGTGGGTTTATTCATAGCCTATTAGCACTTATGGAAGGTGAGGAACAACAGTCTGAAACAGAGTCAGCAATTGTGCTCCCAGAGTTAAAAAATCAGCTACTCTAACAATACAGCTTGCTTCTGGTCCCCAAAACCCTTGCCTTGTCCTCTCCTGCCTGTCCATCCTCATGGACTTTACAATCTCACATGTCCAGCTGGGCTAAGGGGTCCAGGATCAGGAAATCTGCATTATTGCTGAGCAAATTTAAGCAAAACACAGGGAGAACCACTGAGAGGGTCCAGAAGGTGATTGCTCTCTCCCAGAAACATGCTGGTAGAAGTAACACTACCCTTCCATTTGGGATCCAACTTTGCCTTGCAAAAACCTCAGTATTTTAGGTGAGAACTATTCTGTTTCCATAAAAAGGCCTGTTCTATCAAAAAATCCCTGTTGAGAGAAGACAAACAGCCTCCAGAGATACTCTCAAATATACTACAAGTAGTGACACAGTATTGTCAAAACCCCAGACCCTACCTATATATTTACCTTTATTCTTAGAGCAGCCCCTAACCATAGTTCTCTACTTCTCCGTTTACATGGGAGAGAGAGCAAGGGGGTGTAAGGGAAGCTATAAATAGAGCTGAAACTGGAGGCACCAGCCTTCCTTACAACAGGACGAAAGCAGAGTGCAGTTATTCTTGATTACTAATTGAATAACTGAATGACAGGCTCACCAGAACCCCCAGGACTAGTTTAAATGATAGCCAGGTGGTGCTGTGTTCTGTGGAGGAGCTCTCCTTCTCTCTTGTCCTCACTTCCAGGAGAATAAAAAGAATCTCAATTCCCAGCAGCTGCTGGTCATGAGCATTAGGCAATGACGAGTCACAGGAGGGAGAAGGTTTTTTTTTTGCAGTTAAGTCTTTGTGTATTTAGGGTTGCCTTCTCTTTTCCATCTTCTGTAGCAGAGGTTGGATGCAGTCTGTGAACCATGCTAGGCTTGGTTATGGACTGCTGTCAGTGCACCAAGTGGTTTTCCTAGGGCTGGCAGTGGAGACGGCTCCAGGCTCGGCTGAAACCTGCTGGTGATCTTCAAGAGGAGAGGAGGAATGGAGAACTGGGCAGCTTATGCATGTGCTTGATTAAGGTTCAGATAAGTATCTTTACTCCTGACTTTCTAGGGATACTTAAAGCTTTAAATAATACTAATGATAGCAACAGTCAAGACTTTCCTGTTCCTACTATCCACCTCTCCTATGTTATATTGGATCTGAATTTCCACCCTTGGCTGGCCCAGACCTGTGTTAGATGAGGTTAGTTAGAGCAGCAGCAGAAAAAAAGAACAAGATATGTTCCTTCTCTGTGGATGGGAATAAAGCTAAATGCCTGGAGTCAATGTTCTTTTGGCTTAGAAAGGGGACAGGGCAGCTGTACAAAGCAGACTCTGGAGGGCTGCCTGTTGCTGTTCAGAGAAGCTTTTGGATGAGAAGCATGTAAAGGACTGCAGAGTAATGGAAGGGGGGAGTTCACTGGTGGAAAAAGGGCTTACAGATCTCCTCTGTGAGAGTGGCACAAAAGGGTTGACCTGTAAGTCCACTGCAGTTTAAACAAAAGCAGCCGCCTTCTAAGACTATCCTTGAGCAAACTGTAAGAGGAAGAACTCCCCCAAGCCTTGACTTTCCAGAAAGGGGAAAGTTAAAAGAATGTTTTAAATTTCTGCAATGTAAACCTGCTTTGAACATGTGAAGGCTCAGGTTTCTGAGACAAGGGCTTGTGCTCATTACCTGCTGCAGAGCAAAGAAAGGCACTGTAGGCATGCTGTGCAGCCGAGAGTATTGCATATATCCCTGAAAAGAATGGAGAACTTGATAGGCACTGGGTATGTGTGGAGCCATCACAGCACGTGGGTTCATGGGATGGGGCAGAGATGGGGAGTATGTGTTGGGAGGAGATCTGCAAGGCAGCAGACTTGACTAATAAAGCTGGGCTGACAGGCCCTGAGGTACAAAGCACTATTGACTTCAATACTCAGAAGCTCTATCCCTTGTGTACCTGGGCTCCTGTGCAATCCCCAGCAATCAATGTCTCGCTCCACAAATTACAACAGAGGCAAGAGGAGGCATCACACCCTACTTAAACTGAACTACAGCACGAAGGCTCAGCTGTGCACTTTTATTCCAGAAGATATTTGTACCACATGCCGAGGCCTCCAGAGTCTTGTTCTTAACACCAAACTAACCTCTTCCCTCTCCCACCAGTGGGAATAACCATGGCTAGTTTTTCTTCTCTACACCTGATTTTTCTTTGCTAGAAACCTTCTGTGGTTTGAATTGTCCTGGCGCTCAGAATCATCTGGCAGGTTTAATCACATGGGATGCCACATATGAGATGTTGAGATACTGAAGGAATAATGCTGAAAAGGGCAGCTGGGACCCAGATTCTGGTGATCAATTTATTTGTGTGGCCAAGAGAAGAAAATGGTTTGGCTGCTCCCATTTAAGCAGCAGTGAGCAGGAGAGCACAAAGAAAGGAAATACAAGGTCTTAAATGAATCCAATTACTCATGCCATTAATTTAGATTTACTTGAGTAGTTACAGCATGCTAAATAAACAACAATTGATTAGTTAGATCATGTTCATTTGAAATTTCACCATGAGTGGATGGATATTTATCTTACAGTCTAATTGTAAAGGTTTGCCAATATGTTTCTGTGGTATTTAAAAGGAGGTCATTCAGACCTTTTGGTCTTGGATTTGCAATTATTCCAAGGATCATTTTCTTCTGTAAGCCTTTTTTCCTGGGTAAGCGATAATGCTGTAGTGATGATGGATGCAGGAGAATGTTTGCATGCTGCAATAGAGCTAGGCACACACACGAGCATACATGGAATGAACCCAAAGATCTGCCTCTAGCTCATGTGAAGATCCTCCACTACTCACAGAAGGAGCCAACTCTGATTTTTACTCTTGAGGGGCTACAGCAGTATATTACTGGAAACCTGCATTGGTTACAGCAGTTGTAGCAGTGGGGGGGGAATAGAGTCTTCATGGGTTTAGCAATGAAGTCAAGCTAAGAAAAAGCTGATGGAGCAGGGATGTGCATGCTGAAGCAGATGAAGAACAGTAACTCCTTTCACATTGACTGTCACATGTATTAGATGGTGGTGGAAAAAACCTGGGTGGTTTCATTTAGAAACAAGGAAAATCCCCCTTTCTCCCACTTCCTATTCATCAAATCACTGTCTTCCCTGTAGCTCAAACACATCTAGAGGTGGGCTCCTTTATCTCTCCCCACATATCCAAAAAAATCGAGGCAACTTTATCCAACACTTCCCTGTGACATGTTCTGCCTCAACCTTTCCCCTATGCAAAATACAATGAGGATTATCTCCCCTCTGAATTGCTCTAAGTACTCAATCTCTGACAAAGGAAAAGGGTGAGAAATCATTTCTTCTGGGGCTTAAAATCTTAATCTGAACCCAGTTAAAATGATTAGAGTAATGTGCTTCTTAACCACATCGCTATCAACCAACATTTCCTGTCGATTAATAAGTTTCTGAGACTGCAGCATGGGTGAAAATGGAGTTTTAAAAATAACTTTTTTCCTCCGGTGGAAACAGAGTTAAGAAATAGGTACATGTAAAGCCAGAATATACTCTTATGTTTGGGAGCTCTGCATAACCTTTTTGCAGGAAGCTACATCTTGATTTTTATCAGACATTTCTGGATCTTTAATTTTTTTTCTCTCCATGAATTCTGTATTCAGTTCTAGTCATTCTGGTTTCTGTACGCTATTTTTATGATGGAAACACTTTGACAATATTGAGATAAAGCCCAGTTCTCCCAACCATGGAATATATGTGCAGAGAGAGCAGAATATTAAAATAAGCTCTGTATTGTGAATCACAGTAGCATTCTGCTCATGGCTTATAGAAAAGTAACAAAGGTTTAGATGGCAAAATGAGGCTGTTTCTTTGCAGATTTTATTTGCTTCTTTCATTTGATGGTCTTCAGTGTTTATCAACTCAGTTGTTTTTATCTTTGTCACTTCCCGTGTCTTTGAGTGCCTAAGTCAGTTTTCTTCAAAGAATGCCCTTGTAAATGAAATATTATCTTCTCCAATGCATTTTTAAATAAATTAAAGTACTCTCAAGTTCCTACTTGGAGGGGAAAAAAAAAAATCAGATCTGGCAATTTTGGAATATTTCAGTTGTGTCGGGTTGTATTTCAAGCAGACAGCTCTATGTGCTGTCTTCTAATTAAAATGAACAGATAATATCAAGTTATTAAATTAGCTTCCCATCTGGCAATTTAACTTTTTAAAATAAAATCATTTTTGCTTAGAAAAAAAATCTGAAACCAACGTCGCAAGTGTTAAACTGATCTTGATACTGCCAATGCAACGAAGCCTTCCAAAAGGTGAGGGTGACATTGCTGTAGGGAAGAGAGAAGTTGAGAATCCTTATAAAGCGTCTACTAGTAGAAGATGAGGACAGCTTGGTGGGGAAGTGAGTGACAATGATCCTGAAAGTTTTACTGACTCCAGACCAGTTTGAATTCTAATTTTTCCCCAAAACTCCCCACACCCCACTTCCATTGGTCTACGAGTTGTACGTGAATGACTCCTGCCCCTAGTCTAAATAGCATGAGTAGATTCAGAAATAGATGTATCTTATTAATGTATATTACATGAATATTTGATATTCCAAAAAGGAGGGATATTTCAGCTAAATAGTCCATTTACTTTATGCGAAGCCATTCTCACATCTTTTAACTCACTGTTGGTATCTTCCAGCATTGGCAGCAGTGGCCATTTGATAGGTGAGTGGTGGGTTCAGGTTTTAACGCCTGGTCTCAGTTTCGTTGCCATGTGGTCCCCACCAGACAGATGTCAGGAACGTAGCCTCCTTGCAAGCTGTGATGCTACAAGCTGCCAGTTCTCAGCCTGTGCTCATGCTTGCTCCTAACATGGCCAGCAGCAGTAACACATGCTTCAGAGCAATCCATGCAACTCTCCTCTGCCTCATCCCAGGATGTGCTGAGCCACTTTGCTGCTGTCGTCAGCTGCCCAGGGACAGGCGCCCACCCTGGAATGCTGCTCCTCAGGGAGGACAGCAAAAGCAATTTCTTCTCAGCTCTTATTCCAGAGCGCCTTGACATTTTAAATTGAAGGACTGACTAATTTGGGAAAAAATAAATATAAATAAGCGAATTCCAGGGACACCCTGATGCAGTGTAGTTACATTAGTTTCCACTTATAAAAGCCTAAAATAAGGCTGAACTTTGAATTAATTCTTCTCTGTTTTGTTTGTATCCATGGGAATTTGTGTATAGCTTAAAACCTCTTGTTTCTTTCTTCCTCTCATCTGGAAAATCATGTCATTACGCCTTAAAGACTCCCCAGGACTGGACTGGAGGCTCACAGATTAGCAAATACTGCTCTGGCCAAACAAGGTATTAGAGCAGACAGACTCTATAGTAATTCATACACATTTCTACTGCCAAATCCTACACTGCGGAGGAGGAGGACTGAACAAAATAGTGGTCCACAGTCCTGAATGTTTTATGAATCAGAGGAATTTCTGGAAAAGTAAAACCTAATAGATAGCATCTGCTGTACCTGGCAGTGGCAGCCTGGAACAGATTCTAGTTCTCATGAGCTTATTGTGTATGACTCAAAGCCACCCCCCTGAAGGTGCAAAGGCTGTAGGGTCGGTGGGAGGAAGGGCTGGAACCCAGCACAGAGGTTCTGGGCAAGCAGGGTCACAGGATGCAGGCCAGGTGACAAGGACAGAGCCATCCTGTCAACATTCTCCATTTTCTTGGCTTCCCACTGCCTGGAGATAGTAAATAGGGAGCAAAATTACAAAGGAATAGCTATGGACAATCATCTGCTGGAAGAGAAAGGAATATACCTGAAAGAATTACTGAGCTGGCTGTTAGAATAGCTTTTGGCCAAGGGTCCTCACGAACGGCTGCATTCACTTCTGAGAATGGAGGTGCCTCAGCTGAGACAGAGCCGTGGGATGTAGAGTGATGGGCGAGCGCAAACCAACCCTGGCAGCACAGCCAGGACCACTGTATTGCTCGTTGCAATTACTCTCCTGTGTTAAACTGTTGGCAAGGGGCAACAGCACAAGCTGCACCCTGACTTGTCAGCAGACCTGGGAAGATTTCTGGCTACACTGGTCCTTGAGATAACAGGTAAAACCAAGGTAGTTTACACCAGTGACAATTTTGAACCATTTTCCTCATTAGGACAACCCACTTGGATTTCTGTAGCAGCCTAATTCTGAGTGGCCCTTAACACTTGCACTATGTCAGAAAAGCAATTGTGCTGTGGTAAGGAAGGGATGGTTCTGCTTGAGCTTCATATTACACTTACAGCACACACAAAATAAGAAATAATTAAACATTCTCTCTTTTTTTTCCCCTTCCAGTGAGTGCTTCCATCCAGCTGTAAAGTGGGTAAGGATTCAGAGGAATGTGCCTCCTGTCACTAATGGGGCTAGGATAAAGACCTCATCAGTCTGATGTCCAGTTGGAATCCTGGATCAGTAGTGATGAGGCAATAGCATTACCAAAGCAAGAAAGAGAATTTTAGCTCTTAAATTTTTGTGTTCGGCTCCCTCCGCTACAACCCTGCCTCCACAGAAATGGTAAAAAAAAAATCAGAGGAGCATTTCGTTAGCAGATGAGGAAAGAAATTCAATACAGATGGCATTTGCTTTGCAAAGCAATAAAATAAGTTCAATCTGTTTAACTGTTAGGTACTTCAAGATAGGATTTGGTACAGAACATTTTCAAAACCCCATAACAATGTTAAATAATCAGCCCTTAGGAAAGATGTGGGGTGGAGATGAGGAAACAGAGGGAGAGAAGTTGAGAGACACCTTGAAGATGAGCCATTGCAGAATTGCAATTAGGACTTTTGGGCTTTGGGGTTTTAGCCTGGTGCTTTGCTGGGTGAGGTAACCAGCATAGCAAAGGCTAATGAACATTTCAGCAGCAAGCTGGGCATCTTTAACTTGTGTTTGCTAACACAAGAGGGGTGGGACCTCAAGGAGGTGGTCCTAAATGAGCCATGAGGGCTCACACCTACCCAGCTGTTGTGATTTCTTGGGTCCCAGGGCCATGAGACACCTTTCAGCAGTACTGTGTTAATGACTGCTGATGTTTGCAGCCCTAACAAAGACACTCCTGCAGTGACAGCGATGTTCCTGTCTCTGCCTCTCGTTCTTCCAAGACACAAACACCAGAAATCTGTTTTAAAAAGGCAGCTCTTTTCTTACTTCAAGGGAGTGTTCAAATTGGGGGGCTTAGTCATCCCCATAAAAGTCCACATCTACTTTCTGCTGAGATAACACAAGATCCCCAACTCAGGCTTGTGTCAGGAAATAATTCAATTATTTGTAGTTAGATTCAAAGGACAATGGCTCCCCCTCCTCTGTGTAGGTCAGTGAGGTCCCATGAAGGGCTACCAAGGAACCAGCCAGAGCAACTGGCATGCAAGCACCCGATCAGTTACTGCAAAAAGGGCTAAAATACAAAGCAGAAAAAAGCCTTGGCACATGCTATTTCCGACGCAAACAAAAGCTTCCAATTAATATTGGAGTGATATGCAAAATACCTATCGCAGCTTCACAGATATTCAGAAACAACAGCTGGTCTTTCAGTGAGTGCTTGTGGTTGAGACTCAGCACAGGTTAAAAGTTCATGGTTTCCATTATACTATATGTATATATACCTAGCGATACAGGGAGGAGGGTGAGTGCCTCTATTGGCTTTCACTTCCTAGGAGGGGTGCCTGCCTGTATGTATCTGCGTGATGGAAAGGTCTGGTTCATTAGCTCAGGATGCTTATATTATGTATATTCTATTAAGCACATATTGAATATGCATCTCATTTTCATTTCAATTAGGATCTGAGGGCTGATTTCATTCATGACTATTGATTCCTTCCAAACCATTTGCATTTTATTCTGTTCATTATTATTTATATGCTCTGTGCTCTCTAAGTAATTTAAATATCCCTCTCATGATTGCCCCCAAGTGATGAATTAGATACCCTCCTTCAAAAACCAACACAACAAGCCTCGTGTTAATCCTCTGATTTTTCTCTGTGTATTTATGGGGCTCTATGTACTTGGGCTTTAGTGCCTGCTGTGGGTAGGAGCAGGTGATGCGTTGCACAGTGAAGACAATTTACTGCATGACAAGCTATCCTACCACCTGTAGTTTTCCAGCAGAAAGACCTGTTTCACCCCCAGCTCTGGTGGGTAGTATTTCCCTGCCCTGTCAGGGCGCTGGGTCTCCAGGAGCAGTTGGCAACGTGACAGCTGAATAGCAGATACCTCCTCTCTTCAGAAAATTGTTCCAGAGTTTTGTCCCTGACATGTGAACCAGGACAACCAACACTTCACTCCCCAAGCACACCCTCTTGCCTGACATTTATAGTGTCATAGGATTAATTAAATGTCCTCCTCCTCTTTTTATAGGAAGGCTGTGTCCTTTTAGGTGAGATACTGTGGTTTAAATTTTGTAGAGAGAGGTTTTAGTTCAGTGGTTTGCATATACAGATATGTGTGACTGAATTTTCCTGGTCCCTGAACTCCACGGGGGTGAGTGAAGAACTGGAGATTCATCCTGACACATAGAGCCTCCCCAATGACTTTTGACGATTTGACAGGTACTGCCTGAGATCAAATTTGTACAATCCTTAGCTTGGAAATGAACAGACAGGAAACTTCAAAAGAGCTGGAATTGCAGTTTAAATGGCAAACAAATTGTGTTTCCAATGGAAGAGCTATGCAATAATTAATTGCTTACTTAAATGTAGGTCTACATCTGAAAAGGCTTTTGGGGGATTTAAGAAGGACTGCACATTAAATCTGACAGGAACATATGCTCCTATATTGTTTTGATCTACCCTAACAGAGCTGGAAAGACACACAAGTGCACTAAAAATAAAATACAAACTGAATGTTTCTAGGTGTAGGAAAAAAGTTGTTTGCTTGATTAGGTTTTGATGAAAATGGATAAAAAGAGGAGAGGAAAAAGGCAAAGGAAATTCTTTTTTTCTTCTTTTAACAAATTAACCCCTCTGTCCACAGTTCAGGTTTTCATCCAGCTGTCAGCTAAAGCAATGCATGATACCATGTAGGCAGTCTCTTTTCAGAAGGAAAGAACGAAACCCTGGATATCAGGTCTGCCACTGCTTTTCTCCAGTCCTTCGGGGAACCCTGTGCTGTGATATCAAGGTGTAACGGAAGACAGAAAGTCCCAAGACACTTCTCCAACACGCACGTATCAAGGACAGGAAGAAATTCTTCACAGAGAGGGTGGTGAGGCATTGGAACAAGTTGCCCAGAGATGTTGTGGATGCCCCATCCCTGGATGTCTTCAAGGCCAGGCTGGATGAGGCTTTGAGCAACCTGGTCTAGTGGAAGGTGTCCCTGCCCATGGCAGGGGGGTTGGAACTAGATTATCTTTAAGGTCCCTTCCAACCCAAACCATTCTGTGATTCTATGATTCTATGACAGGTTTAAGTTGGACAGATGTTATCTAGAGATCAGTTTTTGGCTCTCCAGTCACCCAGTTAACTGATTAACAATTAGTGTCCTGGCTAATCGTAGGGGCGAATAACATGGAAGGAAAGAGCTCACAGTGCAAGTGCAGTCCGAGTGCTGCAGATTCCCATATAGACAGCGGCAGTGGGGGCAATAGCAGCGCCTCAGCCCATCGGGCACGTAGGGTAGATGGTCAGGAGGGAGGTGTGGGACAGATAACAAAGAGAGAATAGCAAAGCTTTTAAAACTCTGCCAGCCAGCCATAAACAGGACAGGGAGGATGACATGTTAGCCAAACTTTGAATTTCTTACAGCAAAAGGGGCATAAAAATACATATACCTGCATTTTCCTGGGTAAAATTAGTTTAAGGAAGCACAGTAATACCTTTAGTAGCATATGTTAAGGTTGCTGATCAAAGCAAACCATTTTACAATTTTCTGTGTGTAACTAGGTGGAGTTTTCAGCTATTTATCTATAAAACCTCACCTGCCTTTTGATTTGGATGTAACACTGACAGATACCCTTCCTCACCAGACTGTTACAATCAGCCGAGCCCTCTTAGCTGAGCTTAGTTTAGCTCTTTTCCTTAGAAAAGGAAGTTTAAAATCCATCCATATCTCATTGGAATGGTGGCGTGATCTGCACCAACCAGTCCTGCCCCAGAGGTATGCTCAGCTATTGACTCTGCTTCATCTGTACTTCAAAAGACTGATCTGAATACATGGAAAATCTGAAGTACCCTGGCCCCAACACAGGAAGAAAAGTATATTTTTTTTTTTTTTTTAACCAGCAGATGACAATGTAGACTCAACTGCCGGAGAGGGAGAGACCTGTAAAATTTTTATCTCTTAAGGGGAAATATGTCAGAAGCTGAAGGAGACCCTTTAGTAAAGGTTATTTTCAGGACCAAACACCTGATCCCATGAATGGTTGTGGACAGGCAGCTCTTGAGCTGATGGAGACTCCTGGTGTAAATCAGAATTGGATCCCAACATATATCTGTACTCTGAGACAGAGCTCCATCCCAAACATCCGGCTATAGGGTTGTCTATACGTTACCAATGACCTCGTCAGAGCTGTTTAACTGACTCCCCTACTGCAACAGACGCAGGGTGCATGTGGTGTACAACCCGCAGTGGAATAAATCTCATCCTTACGTATCGTTGCCTGCTACCTCACAGGCGTGATGCTTTCGTCTCAGTGCACCAAGATGCCCAAAAGCCCGTCATGAGCTTAGACAACTTCTCTTAGGGGAAAAGGAGGGAGCAAGGGCTCCATAAGCTGTCCCTGGAGTTTGGCCTCACTGCATCAAAGCAAGGAGGGTTTGTTTCTAGAGTTCTTGTTGTCAGGCATGATCTGCTCTGAACACCAAGCCAGTTTCCAAGTCACATTTGTGAAGAAATCCATCATTTTCTCTGGCTTTTCAGAGTCTTGTATGCTGGGGCAGCTAGCCTTAATTACAAACGCCTGTTATAAAAGTTTCCTATTCCCAAAACCATGGGAAGGGAGGATTTATTTCCAAATAAATCATAAAGTTTGCCTGAACAGAGCTGCAGCTGAGATGCTCACCTCTTTTCTACCAGCTTCTGGGATGTGCCCAAGGAGTCCCTGAGAAGATGCGTTTCCCTACTTCATTGTTGTAAAAATAAAAGCCCATTTAGTTCAATGTACAAAAGGCCCCATTGACACCAGAGACTACACTTGTTCGAAGTCAATTATGTTGTACATACCCCTTAAAAAAACAAGGTTCGTGCTTCTTTTGCACGTCAGCTGGGTATTCCCTAATTTATCTTGGAATAAATGCTATTAAGCAGCAGAGCTGATCAAAGGGCTCTGGTCCTCACCTCTCCGCAGCAGCCGCTGAAGATGACAGTGGTGCACGCTCCCCAAAACCCACGCTGTTCAGTTATTTCACTCCTTGAGCCTAAGTTACCACCACCATCTACAAAGGCGAAGCTGTGGGCTGCGGGATGGAGATAAGACCCAGAACTGAAGCACTCGCAGATGGCAGTTGCTATAGAACAGCACAAAGGATTCTTTAATTAAGTCTTCCCTTCCCCTTATTAAAATTCAGGAAAGATTACCAAGGAATTTGTACTGTATCTGGAAAACAAATCATAACAATTACAGCAGGCTGCCCCAGGCAGGCTAGATTGTAGCTTATTATTCCACAAAGGCTTGATAAATGTGTAAATTTATATAGACGGCTTCTGCATGTCATCATTGCTGTGCAAAGACTCCCTGCTTTCCATATCCAGTTTTAGAAGGAAGACCAGCTGGCTAGAGTCCCTTGAATTATTTGCTGTTGTTGTTAAATTTTAAAATACATATAAATTATGTCTCCCATCTACAGTTTATCTACAAGCTGTCAAACTGGGACTCATTCATGCTCTTTTTGATGCCTACTGAAAAGCCATCAAACAGCTCAGTTAACCCTCTGGCCCCACATCCATTAAACGCCACAAAAAACAATGGCTTTCAGATTCTAAACATGCATTTTTAAATGCCACAGGCTTCTCTTCAAGAAAAGAACCAAACTTTATAGCATCATTGTTTTATACATATGAGCTTAATTGCCTTATAGGCATAAAACATGTTGATTTGCATATGCGCACATCTGTAATATCAGCCTGTGTTCTCCCCCACTCCCCCCCAGTTTATTAAATGATGGGTCAAGGAGCAGGGGGGGCCTAGGTGAATCAACCATTATATGAATTCCCACTTAAAAAGAGCTTTGAACAAAGATCAGGGCTAAATTTGTTCCTCTTCATTGCGTTCTTTTCCTGTGTGATTCTATGTTGATGTCTGGAGCAGTGGTGTAAATTATTGACAAGACTTACGGATTATAATGCCAAAAGTGACTGCTGAGATCCTCTCAGCCAACTCCCCTGAATAAAACAGACAGAACATGTCTCTGAATTAACATCTGGATGATCTTCAGAGGTTTGGAAAACATGTCCACTCTTAATTAAAACATATCCATCACTGGATAATCCACTGACAACCCTGGGGAAGTATTGCTAGTGGCCACTTTGTTTAACAACTCTGTCTTAGTCAGGGGGCAGACAGATCCAGCTTCAGCTCTTGGCTGTTGGATTTTGTTCTACAGCACTGAAATGTCCTCACTTGTGAGCTTGCTTTCATCTGCAGCCATTAGAGATGATGTGTTGCCTTTTAGGCTCAGCAGCAATACACTAAACAGATTAGATACCTTTTGTTTTTAAACAATTATCAGGTTGCTTCACTCCTTTTCTGAACACTCTTTAATTTTTCAGTGTCCTCCTTGAAACAGGAACATCATATCGGGACATCCACTTGAGCCATGCCTGTGCCTGATACACTCTCTGCTTTTACTGTTCTCCTGATTTTATACCCAAGACCTCTGGCTGCAGTGCTGCACAGTGAGCTCCCTCGCTGCTCTCTCACACGTATCACTATTTTTGTAGGTTTGGAATCATTTAGGTGAAGCTGGTTCAGTGTGCAAGATGCCTTATGTTTGCTCTAGAATAGAGGAAAATGTAGATTTTTGAAACATAGTGCTTACGTGTTCTGCTTCCCAAATACAGCAAAATACACGTGAGGTCAGTTTTCTAACAGACCTGTTACCAGGCACTTTTGGTTATTGCTCAGGGGCTTCACTGGAGAGGTCTTCATGGAAATAGGGTATCTTCATTTTGCGCTTCGGCAATCCTTTCTATTCTACACAAACCTGTACCTGCTAATTCTTTTTTCTTTCTCACAAAGCTGGGGTTTTGCCAAGACCTCAGCACGTTTTCCCACTTCCAGTTAGACCACCAAGATCCTTTCGGGGGCCACCAGCTACCATTAGGTGCTGTGATAATGATGCCAAACTGCAGAGATTAGGATGTCAAAAATTCTTACTCTAGTTTTTCCTAGGAAAATTGGGAATTTACTTAGGTGGATGACTTGTCACAACAGTAGTAGAGAGCTATTTTTTAGCCATTGAAGAGTAGATGTTGTGTAAAAGAGTTTTTCAAATCCCAGTGAGATTAAGGATGTTTTTGTGACAGTTACTACAAGGTAATGTAAGAGAAATTTGGGTTTGGCACTGCAGTGGGTTGCTAGTCACTCCCCTCTCTCTGGCTGTGGTGACTTCTCCTTTTCTTGCAAGATTTTAAATGTTCAGATACACGCAAACCCAATTTACAAAGAAAATATCAGACACTTCCACAGTGCCTGACAGCTTCAAGCACTTTGCAAATATTTTAAATGCTGCTCATTTTAGTTCAATGGCACCTTGAAGCCAGGACTCCAGGGTCTCAACCCACCGGGCTGGTAGACAAACTCAGCTAAATCAAACACATCCCAGGTACAGCACTCCACAGTCTGCAGGTTGAGACACGGGCTGTAATGCGATGTGGTCAAGGCCATAGCATGACACTTGGCAGAGAAAAAGGGGAGAGCCTTTCAAACTTCCCACAGGAGGGAAAAGGACATAAGGGCTTCTGATTTTGTAGAGGGATTTTTTACCTTTTTGTTTTTAAACTGCATTTGTCATTGCATCTCTGTGTAAATAATCAAAAGGAGATACTCAGCAACCTTCTCCAGGGTTAGTCCTTATTTTTGCTTTCATTCAAAAGCACTCTGGGTTTGTCCCATGAATCAAAGTCTTCAGCTGATCATGAAATTAATAAATAAGGTGACATATTTGCTCTCCACTGCGGATGAGATTTCCCATTTCATGCTTCAGTTGCCTGAAGTAAGAATGTAGAAAGAGAGATTTTTTTTCTCGTGGTGGTAAGGAAAGCTGATGAAAGTTTACCTTAAAATCCCTCATAAGGGATGAACAAGCAAGACTTTTTTTTTTCCCCTCAAAAAAGATAAAAGCAAATAAATAAATAAAATAGAAGAGGGCATATTTTATATTGATTTTCACGGTTTGCCTGCATTAAGGCATCATTCTCTCAGGGACTGTGGGGAGAGAAAAGCTCAAATGAAGAGATGAACAGATGCCACCGGCGTGTGGGCTGGCTACCAACACGAAGTGCGGATGCAGTGACGTTCGCCTTGCTGCCCACCTACGCCTTTCAGGGCTTCTGTTAGCAAGTCCTGCCCAGTCAAGTTTCTTCAGTGAGCACTCACAACCGTGTCCCCAAAGATGTGTTAATTTTAAAAAAGGGAGTAAAAAGGGAGGCCTCCTGTATTCAAAGAAGAAAAAAAAAAATTGTTGTCGCTTTGGAGGTGTTTTGCATACTTCTGCAAAATGTGGAGGGCTAGAAGCACAGTTTGAATTTCAGTTGGGTAAAGTGGCTTCCTGGGCTAAAATTATTCTGCAAAGTTGTAAAGTGCCATTGAGGGAGTGATGCACTTCAGTGGTCAGGGAAAGAAATGGTTGCCTAGACAGACATTCATGAGTGTACATACACGGCCCAGTCATGCATTCTTTATTAAAATCTTCTCACTGATAAATAGTTAGTAATGTAAATAAATAAATATGTGGATAAATTATCTTATCAAAGTAGCTATGGGGTTTTTTTATTTCTTTTAAGAAAGGGAGACAGAAGGAGGTCTGTGAGTTCTGAAGTAGATTCTTTGCAGGGATGAAAGCATCTAGGAAAATACAGATCATTACTATTACTTAGAAGATGGCGCAACTATATCTTTGAAAGAATGTTTGAAGTTGGATGGCATGATGCATTCTTCAGCATCTCAAAAAAGATTGGAGTTTCCCCTTCAACTTCATGGATTTGAAATGACTACCCCATACATTGCAAGGAGGGAAATACCCTGTTACTCTTTTTAAGAATATTTGTTTCTAAAGCAATGGAGAACTTCAAAAAAGGAAAGATCTTCACCTACAGGGAAAAAAAAAAAAAATTGAATATGGTCAGTGTTTCGTTGTTCAGAGAATCAAATTGTTTATTGACATATGAATCAGCATCTCTGATAAAACAAAAGAATCCTTTTGTTTAATAAATAGTATTTTCCATTCAAGAACAAACAGAGGGGGGTAAAGATCATAGAGATCAGTAAGGCAATCTTTTAAAGAATAGATTTTCATTTTCTTGGAAAATGAGACAGGAGAGAGAGGTTTGGCCACATGAAAGATTTCAGTAACTAGTGATCATAACAGCAAGAAATGGTGTTGCTCAGAAACTGCCTCTCTGAGGACTTTACTTTTACCTCCCCCTATAAAAACCAACAGCTACTGTTGACACACACAAAAAGCATTTTTATTTGTTATTTGCATAAAAGACCTTGAATGCTTGTTAAATGTTTATTTGTTGATTAGAATGTGCACTGAGTGCAAAAGTTTAGCAAAGCCATTTCTGAGCATGAGACACTTCGACATTGAGGCTGTGGATAAGGTATCAGTAAAGTCACTGAAAACCAAAGAGATTTTGAGAAAATATTTGTAAGATCACTGTGACCTGAGTAATGATAAGAATATAGAAATTAAGTTGCTACAAAGAAATTATCTAACTATGGGAATAAGGTATCCCAAAAAGTACTATAATGATGAGTTAACATGTGAATGCAGTAATTTGTTTTCTAGAAGAAATTGATTTGGAAGATTTTCCTGAGATTTTGTCACTCTCTTCTGGCAGACCAAAGAAGCTATGAGTATGAAAGGTTATCAAAATCTTGGAAAAGTTCTTCTTTGTACTAGTTCTTCTTTTATTAATAGTAATAAAGTACAATAGCTCCATATTTTGGTTTCTGCTTAACAGGCTTTTACCTTTTTAATTTTAGTAGGGTTCATCATAGGCATACTTAGCAAAAATGACAAGGGTTAACTTATTTTTCCCATTCTCAGTGCAACCTTAATATCGAGAAGAGCCTGGATTTCTAGTCTCTCCATCACCAGGAGCTGCATCCTACAGCAAAAGCTCATTATCACTCACTGTGGTGATGAATTCGTGAGCTGAACAGAAATTTCTCAGCTGTTGAAGAATGTATTAAATGCTGCCTATATACATTCCAAAAGCTAATGAGTATGTATATGCATGTGTGTGTATAAAAATGTTAGCTTATAAATAAATCTTTCTCCCCTCTGTAAGTCTTTATGCCATAGCAAGTTAACCCTTTAATTCCTGGTTTATGTTACTTTATAGAGTATGGATTTTTTGAGGGTTTTTTTCTGTTTATTGCAAAGGAATTACAGGCTGGTTGATGCTACCCTCAAATCCTGGGCTGGGTGACATCAGGGATTATTGAATCTACAGTTCATGTGAGTGTCTGAAAAGCTGAATGTAGTAGACAAAACTGAAGTTAACAACAAGCTGCAGGATAAAACAGACAGAAGTCTTCAGCCGTGGAAAATCTCTGAGCTAGTCTTGGCCTCTTTTATTTGCAGCCCGCTACTCATATTAATTCAGCTCCTCTGCAGGAAAACACCAGTCTGCCAATGTGGTACTCCTTGTTCTCTTGGATGACCAAACTGCACCAAGAAAGCTGCAGGATTCTTCTATCTACAGCCAGGCGGGAGATCAAGAGCGCTCAGCTTTAGCTAGATCTGATACCCTCTTTCTATCCATATCTGGCATTTCAATATTACTGACTGAATATTACTGACAGTATCATCCTTTTTGTCTACTTACAGAGGAGTAAACCTAATAAATTTAGGTTGTGCCCAAATTATGAAACACAGGGGTCTTGCACCTGACTCCATAGAATCACAGACTGGTTTGGGTTGGAAAGGACCTTAAAAACCATCTAGTTCCAACCCCCCTGCCATGGGCAGGGACACCTTCCACTAGACCAGGTTGCTCCAAGCCTCATCCAGCCTGGCCTTGAACACTTCCAGGGATGGGGCATCCACAGCTTCTCTGGGCAACCTGTCCCAGTGTCTCACCACTCTCTCCAGGAAGAATTTCTTCCTGGTGTCCTGATGTCTGCCCTCTTTCAATTTAAACCTGTTACCCCTTGTCCTGCCTCTACAGACCCTTGTAAAAAGACACACACTCCCCAGCTTTCTTGAAGCCCCTTCAGGTACTGGAAGGTGATATAAAGTCTCCCCAGAGCCTTCTCTTCTCCAGGCTGAACAAGCCCAATTCTCGCAGCCTTCCTTCATAGGAGATGCTCCATCTGAACCCTTTTTTCAGGACAAGGTCATCTCTACAACACTGATGCACTTTTAATTCAGATTTCAGCTACCCAGCTTGAGGTGAGTTCCTAGTAAAAATAAGACAGTCTGTGCTTTAGGAGTAAAGCTCGCTCTTCAGTTGTAACTCCTGGAGATTCATGACAGACCCCTGAAGTCAGCTCTCTCCTAACAGATAAAGTAGAACAGGTTTCTTCGTTTATATTTTTCCTTTCCCTGAGTATGTTGAAACCTCAATTTTTCAGAAAGAGGAGTGTAAATCAATGAGCCTTTTCCCTGTAATCATCACCAATAGCTATACACTGCAATTCACAGAGCAGAAAGCAGACTCTACCTTCCCTGTAGTTAGGTCCCCTCTCCCCTGCATGATGCTGCCTGCAGGAGATTCGGAGGGCATCAAGGCTGCGAAAACTGTGTGGGATGAAACCCTAAACAGGAAAGAATCTGTTGTGCAAAAAGCCTTTTGTCAGCTGAAAATCGCACTTGTAAAAAACCCAGAAACCCCAAAGCTTGTGGTTAGAGTAACATCTTTAGCTCTAATTTATACTGACAGCACAACAGAGCTATTGCTCAGGCTCTGCCTCCTCTCGCCCCATCACATCAAGGGTGTTATTAAGTAATAAATCAATTTCTGCAAGGCAAACTGGAGATTAAATCTTTATGCAATGTTCATTTGCAATTGAAAGCAAATAGAAATACCCTGGGACAGGAGCTGGGTGACCCTTTTTGAGGTCCACGCTTGGATAAACACCCCATGGGCCAGCACAAGGGTGAATGTTGTTTCTCAGAATCTGGTCCACTAACCATTTCTTCTTTAAACTGATAAAGCCCCTGAATAAATTATTCGGGTTTACATGGTCACTGCTGGCAGAAATTACATTCTTTGGATCTGATGGTAGGTCTTAGCTCTTGGAAACTGGTGCCCAAACAGCCAGATTGTCTTAGACCAGGACATGTCTCATCTCGGACCCTGTGCCAGGCAAGGGGCAGACCTTGATAACTCAGAAGAAGATTCAGGGAAGCCTGGCAAGGAGTAGATCCATAAGTGACCTTTGTTCTGTCGCTGTGGTGGTTCATCTTCTCCTGCATCCATGCTAATACCTCTTCAGCAGTGCTGGAGGGAGCCACCGCACTCTCACATCTCTTTTTCACTTGGCATGAAGCCAACTGCTCAAAAGATGTGATGACTCTTCTCCTTTGGCTCCTTTTTTGTTTTGAGGAGGAATTTGGTAGCAATTGTGACCTTATCATTGTGCTTTCCTCTAGTTCAATGACCTCCATAGCATCTCATGCCACTTAGAAACGAATGATGTACATCTTCAACCACTGCAGGAGTTCAGAGATGACCTTTGGGTCAGCTTCAGCTCCAGGTTTAAACTTAGCATCTTCCACTGAGCCAGGTGAGGTTTTGATTGTATGGATGTCTGTAACTGATCAGTATTTGGCTTTGGCACCTGTATGACAGTGAGAGAACAGGAGGAAAAACTGCCACAGTGTAGGAGAATGAAACTGTTTAATTGCAGAGAAATGAGCAGCTTTCAGGCAAAGTCATTTCAGAGGAAGGAGAAGAGATCCTACCTCTCACGTCTCTATCAGTATGCCCCTTGCAGAAGCACCAGGATTTTTGTAATCCCAGTTTTTGCACACTGGAATGGACTAGAGAGGGCTCCCACGAGCTTTTCAGCTGGGAGATGTGAGGGGGTGGCAATCCCTGTGTGTCGGAAGCTGACTGGAAACATCTACAGCTGGCACAGAGGATGTGAGTTGAGGGCCTCCGAAAACTGCGGGTGCTCAGCTCCCCGCAGGGCTTTCCCCCATCATTAATAGGCTCTGTGTGTTTCAGTGGTCTCATTAACAATGCGGCAGCGATATGCAGTGAGTAACACAGTGCCTTTGCTCCAAATGACACTACTTAGGATCATTACAATAGATTGCTGTAGCATTATTCCTCTCCCAGCAATACTTTCATTTGAGTTCAACCAGATTCCATCAAATACTCAAATGCAAGCTGATATTCAGCTGCAGTGGAAGGTGGTTGCTGGCAGAGAGTCAAGGCTTTCAAAGGTTTTCATGATTTTCCAATCATTCCCTCCATCCCGGAGGTGTTAGTTCATTGTTAACTACCAGGAGGGAAGACACAACTTAGCAGTGGATGGGGGAAGGAAAAGGGAGCAAACCTCTAAACCACAGCTGCCCGATACGCAATGCACTTTGTCCCCAGAAGTCTGTGTTAAGTGTTTCTGCCTTTTTTTTAAGGCTGCTTGTATTGTGATTTGAAATTAAAACAAACAGAAAAAACCCCATACCCTAGAGTCCTGTGGCTGGTGCATTTGATCTCTTTTCATCTCTTGTCAGGTAGATTAACTATAGTTTAAAATAAAGTTTTCACGTGTCTTCAGCATATCATAAAAGCACACAAATCTTGAGAAAAATCTCTCGCCTTCCTCCAAATCTTTGTTTTGTGTATATTTTCTCACTTATCTGTGAGTTGCCCTTGCTGGATGGATCAGCAGCAAACCGGACTTACTCTCAGGGACATAAACAGTAACCAAGCTCTGAGTCCAAAATGACACTGAAACCCTATGAAATCCAAGGCTGTCTCTTAGGTATTTTCAGGGCTCACAGTCAGTACAAATGTCAGGTTACCACAAACCGTCTGATAAACCTCCTGCATTAGCCCAAAGAAGACGGTGAGAGACTGAGAGGTGGCAGCAGGGCGGACGTGTGCTGGGGGCCAGGTCCCCCATGAGGAGCAGGGAGAGGGGGCTGCTGCTGCCCTGTAAGCCCACAGCCCCTCTGGGCAGTGAGGGCTGTCGGAAGAAGCAGCAGCATCCCAGCTGCTCATCCAGGAATGGCAGCACAACAAAACTGAAGTCCAGATTCAGGCCAACTCCTGCGATAGGCTGCACAAAAGATGTGTCCAACTTAGACACCACAGCTTCTTCATCACGAGACCAGTGGTGGGCGGCCTCAGAAAGTAGGTGACCTGGAACCACCGAGCTCCCGCTCCTGGATTAAGGGTATGGTTATTCACACCTCCAGTTCAGCAGAAAACCAGGTTGAGAAGCTGTACCATGGCTGTCGGTTCCTGATCTCACACCACCATCCACCACCCCCTCCCCTATGCCATGAGGGCAAGCTGGTGATGTGCCACTTGAACAGCCTTCATCTTCAAACCGTGTCTCACGTAGCCACCAACTCTGGCATCGCAGCAGCAACAACATCTAAGACCCAAAAGGCTGTCCTCCTGGGGCTGTACATGCTGTGGCACAAATTCTCTAGGAATTACCTTGCAGAACAATGCTGCATCACCTCCGCTCATCAAATAGTAGTGCAATGGCACTATAACATGCGTGACTTTTTACATTTTACCTCTTTGTGTTGGAGAATTTGTTGCACAAAAGGCAACAAAGAGAATTCAACGCAGTTTTGTCGCTGTTCTTTCATGATAGGAATCTGTTTCTTTTGCAAATAAACCATGTTTTTCCCAGCTCATCCCTCTCTGAATGGGGGAGAAGGCAGAAACAAATTAATCGTGCTTACAGTGCCTATTCGGTGTTTGCTCATTGCTCTGAGCCCCTTTGTGATCTCTCTCAAAATATTTTCATCTTGTTTAGGGAGAAACTTTCCTCCAGGCAGTAATGCATAATGCAGTAATACAGGACATTGCAGCAAATTTCGTCTTGTCCAAAAAAAAAACCCAAAAATAATCCAAGGTGGATTTGTTTGAATTCCTATTTGCTTACCTAAACAATAATGCTGTTATCCCCCCTGTGAAAGGAAAGTCAATACATTGCACATAATGATGTCTTTCTGTGGTCTGTTCCCTGCATTCTAATTTTCAGTGTTAACTTTCAGACACATCTAATGCTTCATAAAAGGCAATGATCCATCTCAAATTCCTTGGGACATGTCTCATTTTCTGAAAGATGTGTGTTGTTTACTGCTGGCTGGAGAAAAAAGAAAAAATCTTTCTTGCTGTTGGCCTTTATATGCCAGACTTTATGTCTTTTTAAATCCTGATGGAGAAAATAGTAAAGGTGTTGACCCCCATTTTATGGAATTTCTGCCCAATCAGTTTTTCTCTCATTCATTTCTTAGGCTTGATCCCACACCCTGCAAGTAAAGTTTTCAAATTATATATTAAGGGCGATGTTTTCATAACTGTAGCATTCAAATGGATGCTTGAGCTCTTGGCTGTGTTTAGTGGCTGTGTTTATCAGAGTTTGCCATCTTTGCCTCAGCCCTGCAGAAGGCCTCCTGAGAGCTGGCTATCTTTTATCTGCTCCTCTGCTGTACTGCAGCTGGTCTGCTTGGCTTGCTTAATGAAAGGTACCACTTCTCCCTTTGCATCTTCCCTCACTCCTTTTCTGGGCAACATTTCAGATTCCTGATAATTATATGAGGAATGTCCTTGGGCTTTCTGGCTCCTTTTCCCAGTTTAAGTCTTGCACAGAAATAAAAGCATCCTCTTTTACGGGCACAGATCTTCGCCTTCCTGAAGGAAATGGAAGTAGAGCTTAGTGCTTTGGTGGAAGCATCCTGACATCACCTCACTTGTCCCCATTGAGCCTGCAGAGCCTTTTCCCTCATTCTCAGGCCCTAGGAATACGTGGATATGGCTAACATTGGAAAAAACCAGCATCACACAAAAACTTATCAATATTCCAGGGAAAGCTGATGCCAGGAGGGCCTGAGCTCCCTGGCAGCCATCAGAGCAGTATGAGGGGTCACGAAGGGCTGCCTTTCCCACAGAGGGCAGACAACAGGACTTCAACCTCATTCTGACATGGGGTTTGCATGTAATTACTCTAATTACTCCAAGGTAATGAAAACATAAGGAGGAAAATTCTTCCCCTCTGGGTATTATTGATGGAAGTATGCAATGGACTTGTCTGATAGGACAGGCGGAGTAAATGTCAGGAGCATTGGGACAGGGACGGAGTGTCTCAGGAGGTCCCTGCGTCATAGATCAAGCGTACCCATGTGGGATTCCCGGCATGGTGTGCTGCTCAGCACGCGTCCGCAGCCCACAACCCTGCTGAAATTGCGTGCCTTACGCTGACGTGGGCTTACACACAGAAAACCAGCACGCCAGTGCAGCACACCAGCTTCCTTGCTCCGTGCCATCACGCATTACAGAGAACAACCCTTTACGCCTGCAATAATGCTCAGGTATCAAAGTCAAATAAGTACCATCTTTATGGAGGATTTTCTGTATTGATTGGTAAAAAGACAAATCAATTTTGCCTGACTCCCTTAAGACATTATTGATATTTTCTGCTGTAAAATCTTCCCTTCTTTTGTGTGTATTTACCAAGGACAAAGCAAATAAATGACAGGACTCATGTTTTGTAAGGGTAGCTCTGGAATGAACTACCAAGTATTTTGTTTCCTATTTCCCTTGATGCAGTTAAGTCTTAAACTGATCTTATATAGCAATGAGTAGAATTCTTTTACCCATTCTTTATTGCTTTGGTTAAATTTAGGGTTGATCCAAAGATCTGCTAGTTACTCAGCCTCTTATAAGAGACTCTTGGATTTACAGATTCTTAATTATTCACACAGAACTTGTGACCTCGCATAAGAACACAGAAACAAGATCTGCTTTACATCTTCAGATCTTTAACCATCACTTTTCAATAACAGACGGACAATCCTCCGGTGGGGAGGTACATTCTGTTGCAGGAGACCTGAGATCTTAGCACGCCTGTGTTCTTCCTCTATAAGCAGGACATAAAGTTAACTAAATGCAATAGCACTGATTATTGAGAGTACCCATGTGCTCAAAAAGAAAAAAAATCATAACCTGTAATATATTAACAAATTGCACTGAAATCTGTGCCTTCCACAGGTGCTGATTAACTTGGTTTAAAGGAAAACAAATCCCACTGTGGCGCATATGTGAAGAGCTATAGAGGCACCTAAACATGCCAAAGCCATGTCTTGCTGGATATTGAAATACAGCAGGGTGCATAATTCCCATTGCTTTTGTATATGTAGATTAAATCTTAGCCCTTTGTGATTCTGGCACAGAAGATGTTCTAGCTGAGAATGTCCCAAGTGTTTCTACTAATTAACCATCTCCAGAATTTCCAATCCCCAAAGCATGAGTCAGATACCAAGAAAGCATGGTATTTTAACTTATTTTTAATGCACCTTCTGCTTTCTAAACCCTAACATTGAATTAAAACTTTTCTGTGCGATCCTGCAGGCTAAAAACATACTCCCTCTTTTTACTGGTATCTGAGATTTCTATCTAATTGTACCTCTGCAGAAGTCTCAGTGCTAAGAAAAACATGAAAATCACAAGAGTCAGAGAATTTCACTCTGCTTGGCAGTGGAGAAAAATTATATTTCCATCAATTTCCTCCCAGATGAAATTTTGCATTACTATTCCAAGGCATTTCAATTTATAAAAAGATAAGAAAGGCCTTTATTGAAAGAGATTCACATAGGTTATTCCCAAGTGGTTTGCAATCCTATACAATTCAAGTCAATGGAATTCATCCCACTGGATAAACAGGACAGCACCAAGCCCCGTGCAGAGTTTTGGCAAGGTTCCGAGCCTGTTCAGCTTATTCCCCATTACCTGAACAGCACAGTGACTTCTTTTCTCTGGCTCTTTATCTCTTCTGGGCCAAAGGCAAATACAGTTACAAGAAACCTGAGCAGCCAAACTCCTCAAATCAGAGAGAACATCAGAGTTTTCAAGACACAAGCGCTCCCTGCTGCAACAACTCACAGGCATCATAAAAGAAGGCATAATTTTTTATCTCCCTTTGGACAATTAACTACATCATGTCTCTTAGGGGATGGAGAAGTTAAAACCTGGATGCAGATGTGCAGCATGGTGTGAGCTGTGCTTTTCGGTTTCATTATCAACTGCTTTCTGAAGGGGACTAAATATCTCTTAATCTCTTAAAGATCTCCATCCCCCACCTGTATAGTTAACAGGGTTTTAAGGATTAATGAGGATATTTTGGTAGTGGCAATAACTTCAGTATTCACCATGCCAGGTCTCCCGTTTACGGAGCAGCCAACCTGGGCTGCTGGAGGGAGACCAACCATTATACCTCTGTTGGGTGAAGGTGAAGTGTCTGCACAAAATCAGGCAGGATCCTTCTCCCTGTCCTGTTCTGATTGCCTGAGCCAATTTCTACTGAAATCTGAAGTGAATGCAAAAGCCAGGAAATCAAATCCGTTTCTGGGAGAGATTGGCAGACTGAAAAACTTTGAGACGTTTTTCATCCACAAAGGACAGCACTTGGAGTCACCCTGTGCTATCTCTCCACATCAAACATTCTATTGGTTTTATCTTTCTCAAGCTTGAAGGGTCTTTTTGACCATTAAATTCAGGTGAAAGCAATCTGAGGGAGGAGAAAGTGTGGCCCGGCTTCCTTCCGTGAGGCAGCCACATCAAAATGCCTACATAATTGACACTTGCAAGTGATTTCTTCAAAGTCCTCAAAGCAGCTTAAAAAATAATGATGACCCTCTCTCCTTCTGGTCCATTACCCTCAACGTGCTTTTTCTTTCACACGGATACATGCCATAACATGGACAAACACCAGGCAAAGTTAGCCTGCGGAAGAAGGGCTGTTTTAATCCAGCACCAAGCCATTTCCAGATGAACGGACTAAAAGGTACAGAGGAATCACAGATGAGCAGGAAGTTAGTTATCCTGCAACATTACCCGACACTGCCAGCACAGCTGTTTCACTAGAAAATGATCCGCGGGGCCATCGCCGTGGCTCTTGGCTGCCAGTTTGGAGCTCATCAGGTGGAGACAAAAGTAAAGGCATTGTGTGCAAAACAGCAGATGCACAGTGACTCCCTCCAACACTGCCAGGTCAGGATTAAGAGTGTTTTGCTTCGTTGCCCTGATCCAATCTCACGCGAGAAGGGCACGGCTGCGGGACTGTAATTCTCCCGACAGCTGCTGTAGGTCGTCGCGCGCCGGCGTGCTGCCCGGGGTCAGGGTAGCACCAGGGCAGTCACGACATTTCTGCCGAGGAGGAAATCAGCTCTTTGTGGTGCCAGTTGCTGGTTTTGCTGCGGATGCATCGTCCGGATTTCACTCCCTCTGATGATGTTCCCAGAGAGACAGAAGCAGGTTTGAGGTTTATCTAACCTATATTTTTTTAATTCCCATGAGAGATGTGTGACTCCTGCTAATGACTGGGATCTGTTTCCAGGGGAAAAATGGAAACAAAGACGGATAGCTGCTGTTAGCAATGCCTGCATCATTTTCAGACTGCTTTTTGCTGTTAGTTTTTAGGTTGCCTGTCTAACACGTGCAGAGCAGATACCAAAGTCATTGCACTCAATAGGAAATGAATGGCTTTGGGCCACAGCAAGTTGGGTTTGGTTTTGAGCTGGCAACTGAAAATGAAATTCCTGTATGTTGTTTACCAGCCTCTGCACCTCCCAGTCCCTGCCTTCTCCTTCCTCCCTCCCTCACCCTTCGTCACATGGTGGTGTGAATCAGCCGTTGATGGATGATACCCAAAACCAAGTCCGCTCCCCACTGTTGGTTGTGAATGACAGGCAGATCAGGACTGCTGCACAGAAAGTGGCCTCAATTCTACAACGTTTAACAAAAACAATTTCTCATCCTAGGAAATCATGACTGAAAAGGGAAGGAAAATAATGGTTTGTTACTGAGGTTTACACTCCCCTTCCTGCTCTCATGGTTCCTGATGCTGCCTCAGCCACCCAATGGTTATTGCTGGCTTTTGGGAGCCTGGGGCTGATGGTACAACCACCTTCCCCACACACTCCTTCATCAGGCTCTCTATTTTCTTCATACAGCTCACTTCATCAGACAATATGAAGGGAAAAAGTGCTGTCTCATCAAGCACAGAGGGTCTTCTCTGCTGCCAAAGGCTTTCCTGGCCCCAGCCTGGGACTGGGCTGGGTGCTAACAGGGCCCCGGGAGCTCAGTGCAACAGGGCAAATGTCCATGTGCCAGGGCTGTAAGGGGAGACTGGATTTCTGATGTTCAAAATTAGGTGGTGGAGGAGGAGAGGACCTAGGAGGAAGACGCGGAGGGAGCAGTGCCTGAAGACAGCCAAAAGGAGTAATGGGGGAATCATGCCCAAAACTAGCAAAGGAGGGAGAACAGTGACATAACAGTGGCAGAGGACAGGGGGACGGTGCCCAGAACCAGGCAGGAAGCAAATGGACTGTCCAGAGTACACTTGCTCCCTTTGGCCCATATTGCAATTGATAATCTTTTTTTAATTGGCTTTTCTTCTTTTTTTCATTATTTGCCCATACTAAACAGCCCGGCTTCTAATCCTTAGAAAGGTAACATTTGGGAATGGTTTGCCAGCCAAAATACTAAGGGTGAGAAATTTAAAAGGTTTCAGGATGGAGCTTGCTAAATTTATCAGAGATATTAAGCACTGGCTGTGCCCATGAGATTTGGTACGCTTGGAGTCCCCTTTGGGCCTGTTTCCTAGGTTCCTATCTCAAAGCACTCTGCAAACATTTAGCCTGTAAGCCTCAACAACTGGCAAGCTGATATTATCACTTCTATTTTTTATCTAGGGAACATTATACACAGAAAAGAGTTGGTCAAAAATATTGTTGCCAATGAATTTAATGGAATTACTAACTGCTTAAAAAGAAGTACGTGCTTCAGTGCTTAGGGTCACAGCCTCCCTTGTGCTCACTTAGACCCATTTCTGCCTTACAAATGACACCCTCTTAAGATACCAGCTGGCCCCTTAGCTTCCTAGTTGCTTAATGTGACCCGTCTTTCCACCACTGCCTTTCACATTCCCAGTCAGATGGCACTGGGCATTTTAATACCTTTGACAGCTAGAGGGGTATAGGAATGCATCACATGTTATCCTTGATATTTAATGGAAAACTAATGAGACAACAGCTGCCAAACGCCACCGCTTCCCACTCCGCAGCTCCCTTCTCTCTGCGCCTGGAGCAGCAGCACGCCAGCAGCAGGGCTGGGGATCGCGGTACTGTGTGTCAGGATGCAAAGCGGGCACCTGGCCTTGGGAGCAGAACAGACCTTCACCCAAATCTCTGCCCTGCGGTCGTATCATTTCATACGAACACATTTTTCCAACTGCCTTGCAGGGCTTGTGCAGCACTTATCAGGGACTGCATGAGCAAAAGTAGAGAGGGAGAAACCTGGAGAGCTCACAGCTGGTTTTACTCCGGTCAGGAGCAGGAAGAGATTAGTATAGCCAAAAGAAGCGAACCGTGGTTCCTGAGAGCCCAAAAAATTACTTTTTTCCTTTCCTGCTTGCTCCATGGGTTTTTTTGGGTTGTCGTTCCTAGCATCCCATTTTGAAAACAGAGTCTGCAGCTCTATAAATGTTCAAAACTCTTCACCTCCTAAGATAGTTACGGCATGCTGGTTGGGAATGAGCAGACACAGCCCTTCATCTCCACCTTGTAGAGCAAGAATGTCTGTTCAATAAATTTTACTGCTGTAGCAGTAACTGTGGTAGTAACTAAACTAGTATAGGAACTGACAGAATGGCTGGATCAATATTCTGTCAGGAGGAGTAAGAATTGCCATATAGAAAACTCTTTAAATGTTCATGAACCATCAACCATAAGGTATTTTTTAAGGACAATAAATTAGCTGCAGGGAAATGTTTGATGCTCTGACATAAATTATAATATGCCTGTATGTTTCAGCTTCTCAAAACCCTTTCACTTCATTTTTTAAAGTGCCACCATGCAAATCCAGAGTCAGATTTGCACAGGTAGTTGGGACCGGACCATCTGCTTTACTCGCCATGACTGTTTGTTCAGGTCTACTGCGAAAAACGGTGAGGAGATGGTGGAGAATTATTTCTGCCAAATTTAAAAGATAGCTGAACTCAGAAAGCTTGAAGGCAAAGTTCCATATAATTGTTGCAAATATTGATTCAGTCTCACGGCTGCTCCTAGACCTCTCAGGCACCAGAGCGGAGAAGAATTATACTGGAATCAGATCACTGTCTGCCTCGCACAGAATTCCATTCTGGGTGAAAACCGGAGACTTTTGGAGGTGAGAAGTCAGGAGGTGAAGTTTCACTGCAGCATGGACTTCTCAGAATCAGATTTTGGCAAGTTCTGATAAAGGAAAAAAACCTCCTTGCCCGTAGTTATTTATGCAGGTGTGTCTCCTGAATCGTCTTCTGCAACCTCATCATTATTTATCAACCGTTCTTCGGCTAAAATAATGCATGACCCTTGTGCATCGATCCACTGGCTTGTCCAGGGTAAGCCATAAGGAGCATGTAAAATTTCCATCATTAAAGTCTCAAATGCAATTTATTACTTCTTGATCTTATGTAGGCAGCCTTGTAAAGGCTCCATCAATGAAAATTGGCTACTTGCACTCAGAATAAGCAAAAGGGTAACAACTTATTTAACACCCTCTCAATCTGTCTGCTCAAAGGCCTTTTCTTTTTGTATTTACTGCAGATAAAAGGCTGTGGGATAACCAAACAAACTGTTGGTACTTATCCAAACTGAATGAAATCTTAGAAACTTTCCCCTCTTTTCCTGTGAGCAAATCCTGGCGACACTGAAATGAAAGGCAAAATTCCTGTCACTTAAATGAGGCTTTAGTCATTCAGACCCCACATTCCCAGCAATTACTCTATGGCCTGACGCCTTCCTTTTTCACATGATGAATTGTTCCTTGTTCAAGACACAGAGGGGGCCCAGCAGCAAGTGTGTGGAGTGAGCAGGGGCGAGGGCGAGGTGGGCTGAAACAAGATGCTCTGCTGAGCCAGTCCTTTTCTGTCCAGCTACCCTGCATTGTGTCTGAGCAAGGAATCAGGGTGTTGTTTGTTTTGGGTTGGGTTTTTTTTTTTCCCAGAAACTACTGGGCCTGAACAAAGTTATTTGCAGGCTGTAAATGCTCAGGATTGGCAAAATGCTTCATAAGAGCAGGTCTGCATATCACAACTGGGGACTAGTGTCCTGCTTCTTGAGGAAGCTCTAGCGCATCACTGTCTGTGTAGGGTAGCAGAAACAAACTCTAAACTGTTTGTGTAAAAGCACCTTCCTTTCATACGTAAATTCTAGTGCTTGTCACCGAATTAAATGAAACAACCTAAAATAATGATCTTATAAATAGTGGTATTTGATATCTTCATAGTATTTTATGAGCAGCAATTATTGATTCATTAAAACAACACGTGCATCTCTTGTTTTTCTGCACAGGACAACGTGTGAAAGCAGCTCCCATCTTGAATATTAATGGATGAATCATTTAAATAGTTTACAGCCTCAGTTCAGATAAACAATTAAGCACAATCCATGTCTTGTTAGAGTAAGTAGCATACTTGGGAAGGAAAAAAAGCCAGAATTTTCAGGCATGACTAGGATAAAATTGGGGGATATGGGAATAAGATGGGGAAAAATCATGTTTTGAGAGCTTTCAGTCATGTGTCCTCAGCATCCAGATCCCCACTGGGTGCACAGAAAGGTGTGTAAATCACTGAGGAGAAGTCTCTCCCTGAGAATGCCTGATGCTGCCCTTGGCCAGGCAGGCTGAAATCAGCACAGGGTTGCCTTTCCTAAATGTCATTGCCATAGGTCATCCGACCTTCGCTCCTTGAGAGAGAGATGGAGGAAATGGACCCAGAGAAGTCTATTCTAATTTCAGAGAAGTCTAAAATTAATCCTTTCCCCAGGTCTGGATTAACGTTGCTGTCACCACTGACCCTGTTGTTGCAGTAGAGCCTACGGCCTACATCCAAAAGCCATGAGGATGCCATTGCCTGGGCACTGGACACTCAGAAGTTACACCAGCTGGGCTTTACGCTATGGGAAAGCGGTCAGAGGTGCCAGAGAAAGACCAAGGAGGAATGAGATTGCACTAACAGCTGTCCAGTGTTTTCCTACAGGGAGAGGCAGTCACCAGCCACAAGCACAACCATGGTCCCCATCCCTTGGCTTGTTCCTCCCTCACACCAATTTCCTGGATCCTTCAGTACCTCCCAGTCACAGATGGGAGCCTGACCATCAGCATCCTCGGTAGGGCTGTTCCAGCTGCACCAGTGCAAGATGGCCAGAGGACAGCTACCCCCAGGTGACTCCCATGGGTGTCACAAGAGATGTCCAGAAGACACATGGGTCGTGGAGATTCTGAGAGAACTGTGACCCAGAGAAGTCCAGGGTAACCCTGGGAGAGTGAACCCAGAAGAGGAAGGTCCATATCCAAATATCTCAGAGTATATTGCTGTCAGCAGCAGAAAGGCCACCACACAGATCAATCTGTGATGAGAAAATCAAGGGCATCCTGCCCTGGAAACTTTATTTGATCCTCTCCCTCGGCACAGAGGTTACAGGCACTTTGGGCATGCGCCAGGAGGAAAAACACTCTGACTGAGGATACAAATCCTGCATTTCCAAAAAGTCCAGGCCCAGTCCTTTATCTGGACAGAGCAGCTTGAAGCAACACTATTTTCAACAGCCCTACAAAAACTCAGTCAAAAGATAGAGTGCTCTGCTGTAATGTAAAGGCGCATACAGCAACGAGCTGTGCCGGGAGAGCTTGAGAACAGACTTAGAGCTCAGTGGATGGGATTAGCAAAGGCTGGAATTGCTTTTACAGCCTAGCTGCTCGTTAACCCTGTGGTACACACGCGCCCGCAGCTCCTCAGCAGCTCGGCACAGGCACCACAGGACTGGAGATGGCTTTTGAGATGGTGAGCAAGCCTGTGAAAACTGGTTTCTTATCAGCAGTGTGAAGGCAGGAAAAGTCAGCTGGCAGTTTTCCCAAGGTGAAGTATTTGCCCATCTGTCCAGCCACAACCTTCTTTCTTATCCAACAAGGTTGTGAAGTGTCTTCTACTAAAAATGTAGCTGCCTAACGTGCTAGGTAAAGAATGAACATTTATGCACACACAGAGAAATTTGCCAAACAAACCCTTTTCCAGAGGCAATAAAACTTACAAAGATTTATTGAACATCTTCTCTGTCATTGTCCCTAGCATACAGCTGTGTGCAGCATTTCAAGTTCCTTTGAGTGCAAGCCTCTACAACTGTTATTAAAAATAATTCATTCATTTATACTGCTACTATGTCTAGGTCTTCAGCATTCTGTGCAAATACTCCCCACCTGCTGGGATGAATACTGGGACTTCTGCATTCCCCTCTGTGGGCTGCATTGTGCCAGTTCCCAAAAACAGTGTCACTGCATCGACATGAGGAGATGAGAGCTGATGCAACAGGTGGTTCTGGTTTATTCACTAACGGAATGTGTGTTTTTCTGACAGCGAGCAGCTTGCAATAGCCACAGATCCTGAGTTAGGGCTTAGCAAATATCTTTATAGGCAAGAAACCCTTGCAAATGAGAACAGTTTCATTAAACTCAGAGAAAACACTGAAGGAAGACCATTTCTTTAAACAATATTTATATTTCATGTGACCATTTCTAAAGGAAGAGTTAGACAAAACATAGAAATCATCTGATTCAGGTGTTGCTGGATCAAAATTTATCCAGTGGTGTCCAAGATTTCCTGAACACACCGAAGTTCTACCTTGTGCACGTTAATGAGTCCACGGTATTTGTTGTGGCACAAAGACGTCTGAGATTTCAATATGCTCTGGAAAGATACTGGACAAAAATGTTAACTCTGTGTCTCCAGCCCAATTCCAGTTAAAAAAATGTAGTTCAGAAAAACCCTATCCAGAAATTGAATTTTCACAAGCTTTTGGGGGATTACATAGAAAAAAATAACCTCTTTTATCTCTCATCGTCTGGGATGTCACCCACAACCCCTCAAGAGAATACACCTTCCTAATTGGCTTGATTAAGTCCAAGGCAACCATCTGCTCTGAGAATCAATGACAAACTGATCCCAGGTGTTGCCCCCAGCCTTCTTCAATTAAGGAAGGAGGAAACCAGCTCACACCATAGTGCTTTTAAGGGCCAGTAAGGCCACGTGTAATCACCTGAGAGCTGTGATCCTTGAAACAGTAGCTGGAGAGGAGAGAGCCAGGGTATGAAGCTGAGAGGATTGCTGTATTTCAGCTCTGGTGAGTTGATACCATTTATTTTAAGAAGTTTTTTCAGCAAGTGGTGCTGACTTAGTCTTGTCGGGTTGGGGTTTTTTTTGTTTGTTTTTTCTCTTGGTACCAGTTGGGGAGCTACTTACTCTCTTTCTGGATCTGTGCCTCATATCTGCACTGAGAAAAGGGTAAAACAGTGAAAGAAGGATTATCCTTACTTAGCTCAGGGTAGTGCCTGTTGTGGGCTAATTTGGGGATAGCACTAGCCACCATACAGCCTGGAATTTCTGTGCTGTTACTTGTGTGAGTGTTAGTGCTGCTGGAGGGTCCTGCCCTACAGCAGAGCATCTCACTAAGATGTGTCTGCTCCTGAACACCACAGTTGATAGGCAGAATATTAACAGCAGCTGAAATGAGAAGTGGGTTTTTCTGTGAACGTGTTGAGGTGCAAGTTGTTAACAGCTTCAGCAGAGAGGCAGATGGCTGCTGCACCCTTCCCAGCTGTATCTGACACCAAACATCCTTCAATAGAAACAGCAATGAAAGCCTCATAGTCTTGGGGGCTTAAATTGGGTTAGCACCTCATGCTCAGCCTTAGGCTCCCCTATGGGCTTGGTTACAGTATATTTGATAGGCTGTTGCTGTGAGGGATGCTCACCCATGGGTGACTTAAACCTTAAACTGAAGGACCTTTGGGTATCGAAGGGGGGAAAATACACACTGTCACTCTAGCTTAATGTCAGTGCAGGTGTTTCAGCAACAGCATGGTAAAGGGGGTGGCTAGTAAGCCCTGCCCTCCTCTGAAGTTGCAAGGTAGAGATTTGGACAGCTTATTTCTTCTGTCAACACCTCAAAGTGGATGGGGAAGTGGGATATGGAAGGAACCACTGCCAGAGAGTACTCTAACAGTGCCAATTTAGGAGCCTTATCCCTATTTTCAGGCTATTTTATCTGTTAAACTCATTTTGCTGTGTTTTAACATTTTCCTTGGAAAGCACCCCTCCTCCTGCAGAGAACAAAATCTGTTTAATGTGTGCCCTAATGAAATTACTCATTCACTTGCTCTGGGTATTTCTTCTCTGTAACCCATTGGTCACAGCTAGAGTGAAAACCATGTTTCCCTCTACTTCTGTTGTCACCAGTAATAAACCATGGAAGCTGTATTAACAGATGAAATAATGACCTGCTGTGAGATGTAAGACAGTGGAAAAGGTCTATTGATTGGAGTGTGCTGCCTGCAAGTGTTGACGAGCCCAGGATGGATGCAGTAGTGTGCTTGCTCTCACCCTGCTCTGCTGTGTGCTGTTCACCCCTTGCAAAATCAGACCAATGTAGCTGCAGAGAATGGATTCTTCTGTCCTGGAGGTCCACACTGTGGGATGGAATAAGATAGGGTACTTCTGTATCCCATGGCTGTGATGCCATCAGGGCAGATGTCTGGTGAAGACATTTTGACTGTCACTACCTACTTCTCTTTCCTGCTGGTAGGGATGAGCCAGGACCTAGTGTCAGGACCATGTTTTTCCCATGTCCCCTTCTGTGCCATAATGCTCTAGAGAGCTGGGATCAAACCTCATGTCTGTATTGAGTGTCTGGGGCTACAAGGCATGCAGAAATAACTTTTTTGATATTCCCCCCCCC
>NW_010246677.1:59559-96082 GCF_000690775.1 Eurypyga helias
CCTGTTTTCTTCAGTGGGAGAAAACTCTTTATGCAAACTTCATCTCTTAGAACTTGTCAGAAATAATTAAGAAAAATGAGAATGTGAACCTCAGCAAAAGGGATAAATCAGTATAATGGAAAGTTCCTAACTTGAGGGAACCTTTGCCGAAGTTATTTATATGCTGTAGCTCTTAAGCATCAGTATCTCTTTCCTCTTAAGAGGTTGCCCTCCCCTGAGGACAGACACAGAAGACATGATCCTCTTGTGGCTGGTTAGTAACGAATCTGCTTTCCCAGTAGTTTTGGGCACACGTGATGGAGAGGGAAAATACGTGTTTCTGTCAAATCTAGGCTAGACCAGCTTCAGTACTGAGAGGCTCCTTCCTGTTACCCACTTAGATGCTTGTCTCCTCCCCAAAAATCAGCTTTCAGCCCTTACTGGGGTGATCCTGATGGAGCAGAGATAAGGTCCTGTGCTTGCTTTGTCCTACACATGAAGCTGGCATGTAACAGTGCCAAAAATCATCGGCTGTGTTGTGCACCAGGAAAAGTGATCCCACTACACATGCTGAATAACAAAGTCCAGAGGAAGAAGGGTGCAACACAGGCTTGCTCTGCTTGGGCTGAACTGTGTGTGGTCACAGGAGCCCTTTGAGTGATGTTTTAGGCTTTGGGTTGACAGGCTGGTTTAACCCTAGTCCACATTTTGGGTACCTGAAACTAGGTGTGAGGAAGCTCCTCTGTGATGCCACCACACATGGAGCTGGTTGGAGCAGGGGGATTAGAGTTAGACCTGGTTATCCTCTTAGTCCCCTCCCAGACAGCTTCTGTCACATGCCACCAGCTGTTACAAATGTGCTCACTGCAACCAGTGAGCCGTTTCATTACAGCCAGCACAGCTCTGCTCAGCAAATTCCCTAATGAGTCCAGAGCAATAAATAACACCTGCTTCTGCTCTGTGGAGCACCCTGTTAGCCTGCCATGCAATGGCCCTGCTTCCCCTAGACCAGGAAAATGAGACAGGCTTCTCTAAAGAGATGCTGCCCTCAGCAGGTATTGCTTGGGGTGGTTGGTGTCCTGACCATGAGAGCCAAGAGCTGCTCATCTCTGTGTCCAAGGTCTCAACTGCATTGTACTGGAGTCTGGAGGCCTCTTGAGAGGGCATTAAAGGAGATGTAAGACATCAGGTCTTTTCTCTTTATTTAGCTTTTTCCTCTCCCTGAGGAGAATTAGGTTTTGGCAGTGTGAATTCATGTTTCAGTATGCTTTTTTTTAAAGCACATGTTGCTCTCTCCTTACACCAAGCATAATAAAAAAAAAGGGCAGTGAGAATTTATTTGTGCATGCAAGATGGATCTGACAGTAGAAAGTATTGACAAAGATTTTATCTGAGCAACTATCTGTGTCCTGTACAAAAAGATCTAGCCATCTCTGCAGAGCAAGGCAGCTAACTTTGTGTTGTCTGGGGGGACTTAAATGCATATCAAAGTAAGAGACTAAGACTCCTGGGTTACTCTGAACAGGCTTTTTTCTTTTTGCTGCTGAGATTCCTAGTCGGAGACTAAGTGTTTGAAAGCTGTATGCACCTTGAGTACATATTATGTGTAGTATAAGGTGGAAAGAAACTAAGAGTGCTGCTTTCTGGGGAAAAAGGTTATTTCAAGGCTTTCTGGGAGAGCATTTCAGCTTTGTGAGTAGCTGTAAGGGGAGGGGGAAAAGGCAGCATGAATTTAGATAAGAATTCAGACCTTGCTGCTGGATGGACTGGAATAGATCCCAGTTGCATGCACATATTGCACTTACCAGTACTGACTGGGGCAGCTCTTCTGGAGCCCAGGCCCAGAGGTGCCCTTAGGTGCAGAGGACTGGAGGGTAAAAAGCTGCTGTCTTGAATTCGTGCACCAAAAGGATTTCCTGCTGAAAAAAAAGCCCTATCACCTTTTTACCATCAGCACAAAGCCAGCTGTCTCCTCTTCCCTGTTCCTTTTGGCAAAGGTTTAAGACTCTGAAAAGGGAGCTAGGCACCAATTCCTTCATATTCCAGTGGGTGCTGGTGCCTAAATGCTTTACCTTGTTCTTAGTGCCTAAGTCAAATATATTTGTCTTTTACTCCTTAGCTCTAAGTTCCTTTTCCTAGACTGGCCTCACTTCATATTTTCTCCTTCCTTTAACAATTGCCCACCCAGCAGAGCTGTATTTGTCTCGCTGCAAAGGTGCAGAGAGAGATAAAACAAAAGCAGTCTAGTGAGACACTGAGAAACCCAGCTGCGAGCAAGGGTCTGTTCTGTGTTTGCAGTGTATATATCAGCCATGCTTGGCAGACCAAGAAAATCGGTGTCTGGCCTGTATAAATATGAATGATGCGAAAGGAGGATTAGATGCAGTAAAATACCCTGGTTGTTTCTCCTGCTGCCTTGTTTACTCCATTTCATTGGTATTAATAAGTATCCTGTGGAGAGGATAGAAGAGGTGTTTCTATTAATCTGTGAAAGTACATAAACAGGTTTAAAAAGAATAAAGGAGGTTCACCCCAAATGCCACTTCATCGTGGCCTTTGGTTATTTATGATGTGGTGACAATGTGGCCATGCTTTGGTTATGCTATCCAGACAGGGAAATGTGGGGAAGAGGTTTACGGTACGATTTGTTTTATCTAACAATGATCCTGCTGTACTGACTGCCATCACCTTTCCATACCAGCTCTCAGCTGCACCCTTCACCCTGCTTCCCTTTTGCCCACTCAGGGTAAATTAGGTCAAGGAACTGATCTCCTGGAAGACTTTTCCTTTTTCTCCCTGCGTCACAGCAGCTCACTGAATGACTCTGAGGCCCAGGGCTGAACGCCTTGCAATGCTGAAGAGCCCTTGCAATGCAGAAACAACTTTCCCAGCTTATTGCTGTGTCCTGGGGTGAAAGGTGTGCCGAGAAGGTTGTTCATAAGCAAGCACCAGCCAAGGCAAAGGAGCAGTTGGCTTCTCTGGAGTTAATGGGAACAGTGTGGTGAGACTGGGCTCAGGGCATAGCAATGTGCTTGGAGGGAAGCACAGACTCCCTACCCTTTACCACTCATCTTCCTACACCCTAGCAATCTGATATCCCAAGAATTGGATTTATTCATATATCGTGTTCTTTGCCAGTGTTGATACATGTCCTCGGGAAGCTCATTTTCCAGCGGGGGGGACTGAAAGAATGGGTTCAATAACCCCCCATGCTGTGGGAGGGGTGGGAGCTGTCAGTGTGATGGAAAAGCAGGACAACGTGGCTGCAAAACTCTCCCTGGCCACAAGAGGGTGGTTTGAGGTGGCACTTACTCCAAAAGGTCTCATATTTTGAGTAGGAAAAAGCTGTTTCTGTTCTTTTCATAATTCTAGCCAGTAGCACAAGTGCTGGAATAGAAGAAAGACTGATTTAGCTGTTGTTTTCCTGCTGTGCTTTGCAGATCAAAGAGGTTTAGAGAGTTTATTTAGAGAAGTTTTGCATAAGCTTTCAAACTTTCTGGGTGCTTATCGGAATGATGTTAACTCCTGCAGGAATGAAGGATGCTCAAAATCTTAAACAGTTGGTGAATTGTTCATAATCTCCAGCTGAGTAACAGTGCCTAAGAAGCTCCATTTGTGATCTGCAGAGCTGCAGAAAGTGGGATGTATTTCTACTTCCACAGCTGAAGGGGGGGAAAAAACCCATAATAAACTGGTTTAATTCATTGGAGAGAAAGAAGGGGAAGTAAACTCTCCCCAAACACTTCTGTCCTCTGCTTGTACTTGGTTATTAGCTTTGTTACCTTTGTTTTCAGACCACATGAGATATGTCATGGTTTTGCCATGTGCAGTTTGCCTATTTTTCATGCTTCTCATAGCTGGTATGGACATAGCTGCAATTACAGACAACTTGGTTGTGCTTTGAACCAAAAGCTGGGGGGAGAAAAAAAACCTGACCTGCCCCTTCTGAAGGGTGCTTTCTCCAAGATGACTGATGTCAATCACATCATTACAATAGGCTTTGCTTGTTCCACAGCACTGAGCTGCAAAGAACATCCTATTGTCCCAAGGGTTTTTGTTAAGGATTGGTTGAATAGAAGTGAGGGTGGGTTGCTTTTTTGTATTGAACTTGTACTTTTTATTGAATATTTATCCTGGATTCCTTTCTTATGAAAAGAGCTATCATTACAGCTGATGAAAAAAGCTGCTGAGAACTGTTCTAGCAGCAGGCAGCCTGTGGTTGAGCTGAGGTGTGTTTACAGGGAAGGAAGATCTTGGTGCTTGGAAATCGTTGCTTCAAAAGGGCTACAGCAGGCAGCCAAGATGTGGTGGTGATGTCCAAGGATGTGTCCACTGAGAGGCAATAGTCCTGGAGGAAGCATAGGAGTCAGATGGCCTCTGAATTGAGCCCTAAAGCCAAGATATGGTGGTGATGTCCAAGGATGAGAGTGCCACTGAGAGGCAATAGTCCTGGAGGAAGCATAGGAGTCAGATGGCCTCTGAATTGAGCCCTAAGCAAGAGGTAAATGGGAAGTGCTGGTGGTTATGAAGCAAGGTGAGAATGAGTTGCCTTCCTGCACCAAAAGGTAGCAGCTCAAATGTGAACTGTGATTTGAGATCCTCCATGGAGCCTTCAAGTCGAGCAGTTTTCACCCCTCAATGCTTCTGAGGGTGATTATGCTCATAGTAGCACTTAACTGTTTCAGTGAGCAGCTAAGGCAGATGTTCAGGCCCAGGAACACCAATTTTTCTGCAGGGGGTTAATTTTCCTTTTTATTGCCTTTTTTTTTTCCTGTGCTGGAAAGGTGTTCTGATTTGCAAAGCAGAGAAACCATGGCATCCTATTGAAGGAGAAAGTCCTGAAGGGTGTAGGTTTTAAGAAACTGCTCCCCACGGCTTCACAAACAGCTGGAGCTTGCCCAGGATTTCCATGGCTGTCTGGAGATTAGTGGAGTAATGATGAAAAGAATCTGAAGAGAACCTGGGTAGCCATTGTACCAGGGATTTTGGCGAGGATGACTAAAGCAGAACAGGTTCTGTTTCTAATTTCCTCCTTCAGTGCGTAATGATTATTAATGGAGAGGTATTCCCCTGGAGCCTGGGCTCTGAGCATCTTCCCTGCAGCTTGCTAGGCCTTTTCTATTGCAGTTGAGCTCTGTGTTGCTTCAGCTGCAACACCAGTCAAGCTTTGAATGCTAAACACTCGCATTAGTATGGGTAATGATGATGAGGAAGATGCCTCCGGCTTTCTTTGCTGATTTGTCCTCTGGGAAATGGAGGCAAAGAGGGGTGTTATTGAGCTTGCATCCACATCTTGCCAGTCCCATCTCACACATTGGGATGAAAGGCTGAGTAGTGTGATTTGGGGAATGCTGCATCCTCCCAGATCCACAGTAAAGGGGAAGCTGCTGGTGCCTTGGCTCTCCTTAGCAAGGAAGGCTGCTTCCTTGAATAGAGCTTTGTAGCTGGATCCCCTGGCCTGTGGGAAGTGACTGCAGCCATGTGCAAGGAAAGGAGGAGCAGGAAGCTCAGAAGCTCCTGGGTGGCAGATAGGCACCAGGAGGACAGTTTGGCTTTGTACCTCAGCAACCATATGAAGGGGTCTTTTCCTCCTCCATGAGCGCTGACAGCTGGACCAGACCTTGTGGTATTGCTGTGCAGCAGAGCAGGGAGGTCAGCAGAGAGGTGAGGAGGAGGTATCCTTTCTCCTGCAAGTGGACACAACTCCTGTTCCCCATGGCAGTGAAAATTTTACGCAGGTAAATGGACTCTTGAGACCCTTGGAATAAACCTTCAGGTCCACTCCTCTAGGCTAATTGTAGCCTGTTTTGGGGGCAGATTCCATTTTTAGGAGGCAAGTAGAGACAATTACACTTATTTAGGTGTCATCCATCATTGCTGCTGTTGTCATATTCAGGTGTAAAATAGAAGTGTAGGGCATGAACATAAAGAAACTCAAACCAGATGTAAATGTGGTTGTGCTCTGGATCTCGTTGATCTCCAAATGCTTGCATGAACTGTGAATTCATGCTCGAGGAAGTGGTTATTAATCAGAAGATGGTTAAATATCTCTGTGCTGCAAGTGCTGGGGGCTTTAGGAATTATTTTAAACCAGTATTGGTGTTTTTTCTCATTATGTGAAATTTGAATAAAATTAATCAGCTGTTCTTATCCCATTAGTGAATATACAACAGCAAGAGAAATCATGACACAAAAGAATATGCCAGTGCCCAGCTGTCTCTGCTTCTCCAGTACAAAAGATCCTGCCTCTTTTAAGTAAAACTTCTGTTTGTCTGTAAGTGAACCTGCTACAGGATGACAATAATGGACTCTTTCAAGGGAAAACAATAAATAAGGTATCGGCTGACACATGCTGTCCTTCCTGGCTGCAGTGTTATATCCATTATTTAATAAGATAGATATGATGTTCAGGAGAGCTGGAGCGGTGAGGTGTAACTGTATCTTTCTGCACCACAGAGGAACCTCCAAAGATTATTGGTGGAGGAAGGAGGGGGAACTTTTCCTTTGGGTTTCTGGTGTCTTATGACTGCAGCTTTTGGTTTGCAGCCAGGACCTTGGAGGAGCCTTGCTGGATTATGACTGAGATGTGCAGAGCTGCTAACAAGCTTTCCCATTGCTTCTGCAGCAAATAAGTGTTTTTAGTGGGTTTGGGTGTGGGTTGTTGGGGTTTCTTTTCCAGAAACTGTCTACACAAGGTGAAGTCAGGCCCAGCTCAGATGCTCTTGATACTGTTGATTAGAAGCGGGTACTGGGATAAAAACTTGTTGTTACTGTTAGAGCTGAACAAATAACTGAAGCAGCTCCATGCTGGAGGTATGGACTGAGAAGATTGCTCAGCCAGCTGGTGCTCACCCAAACATTAGCTGTCCTTCTGAAGCTGCTAGGTTTTCTTAGGCTTGGCTGGCAGGTTTTGGAGAAAATAAATTTTAGAAGACGACATGGGTATGAAATGAGGATATGCATATTCTGAAATTAGCTTTAATGGTGGTGCAGTGTGACAATCGGGCCAACAGGCAGGGTCTTTCTGACCAAAGAAGCTGCATTGTTCAGCTAGCTGAAACTGAGGATGGTTTCTAGGTCCTGCGGAAGAGATCAAAGTTGCATCTCAAGGAATTAGTCTGGTACCAGCAGTTTGTTCCAAGCAGTCTTCCAAAGTAGCTGGAAAAGAGACACTGAACAGGTGTGAATGAGCTCTTATATCTGAAAGACAGTGATGTTCAGATACAGAGATCAAACGTGGGTAGTCTATATGTCTAGACTGGGAAAAAAATACACCCAACTCCTCAGTTCATGTGGGTCAGATCTATTTCAGAAGCAGGCTTTGTGCCTGGCTGCTGGGATATAAAGGTGATTTGGCTCCCTGCCAGCAGAAAATGATCCTTGTGCACAACCACCCCCAGCCTTGCTATCACAAGACAACACAGTCCAAGCATGCTGACTTCCTCTGATATGGCCTTAGGTGTTCAACTGCTGGCAATTAGTCTGCCTAAATCTCATTTCTTGGGTGTTACAATTCTAAGGGAAGGACCAGTGCCTGATTTTGAAGAGGGCAAGGGGTTAACATTTTAATAAATATGTTCTGTCACTATAAAAAGATGTATCCTTATCTCTAAAAGAGACATATTCTATTACCCTGGAAATGACTGATTAGCCCTAATGAAGCTCCATGGGGAGAACATACAGCAATATGGCTGGCTCTGGTTACCTTAGCAACTCTCTCCTTGAGAATTCAGAGGCTAAATTTGTATAAAATTGGAGATCTAAAAACATCTGACAATATTCCAACAGAGAAAAATGTTACCCACTGAAATTAACCTTGATTAAGAAGGATGATGTTGCTGTAATTGACTTGGTGTGTGCTCCCAACAGAAGGGCTTTGAATCCCTATTGTTGTGAGTCAGGGAAAGCAACAGGCAGCTCCAAAGGAGCCCAAAGGAACATCCAGTACTAATCAGTGGGGAGGTTTATGGAGTAAAGAATCCACAAGATGGGGAGAAACTGCCTCTATGTAATTTGCAGCTGTCCTGCTGTGCATGTTGTAAGCTCTTGCAACCCTACAGCCATATTACTATGACTTCTAGTGTTCTTGAGGTTGGAAACTCTTCAGCTGCCAGACAAGGTCTATTGCTTTCCTGCTGGAAGTACCTGCTTGGGTCTTGACCTAGACTAAGAACAGAAGCTTGTCAGAAATGAATACAAATATTGGACCAGGCATTCTGGTAATTCAAGTAGTCATATGTGTGTTGACTTAACCGGTATATAATAATGTACTTCCCTGGATGTCAGTGCTGATAAATCTTACAGTTGCTGAGCATCATCCACAATAATGCTGTGTAACTCAGAGAAGGTTTGGAAAATATTGCTTTTAATTCATCAGTCTTTAGCTTTTAAGTACTTGGAGCTTGTAGATCAATTGAAAGGTGGATAAACTGCTGCTTATTGTCATTAGTAATTTTAAAGGTTATCCGGGCTGACTCAGTTGGAGTGAAATGGAGCCGTGTCTGGACTCGGTGGGGAAAGGTAAAGTGGCAGGAAAAACTGAGCTCCCATAGATGAAGTGCGAAGAACTGCTGCTGATTGGGAATCGGGGACTGAACCACTCAGGGCTGTAGAAAGTGGTGGTTAATTTTATTTGTGGAATTCTGTGGCTGTGGGGAGATCAGCAGGCCAAATACTCCAGTTGGGTTTTAAATAGGGCTGGATAATTTCATGATGTCTAACAACATTTGCAGCTCTGCAAGACAAGTGAACGAGGTTAATCAAATCTTATGCTTCAGGGAACTGCCTTGCCATGCAGGCCTGCTTCTGTGTAAACACTGCAAAATGGTGCATTATGGGTGTTTGCCCAAAAATATCAGGAGTCTGCATCAGTGAGCCAGTTTTGTTCTTAAGCTAGAAGGATCAAGGATTTGATCTGGTGCAGGAAAAAAAGGAATACCCCTCATTATACTTGTCAGCTTATCACTGCCTGAAATGCAGCTGCTCTGGCTTCTGTGGGAAGAAATAAGGGCAAATGCACAGCCACAAAACCTTGATTTAGTAATTGCATTCCACTGCTCTGTGAGTGAGGATCTTGATGATTGCAGTCCCTGTCATGCTTAATGCTAATACTTAGGGCAGCACTTTCCCACTGCAGTGTACTTCGCCTTCTGCTGGGTCAGAAGCTCAGTAACAGATTAGGAAATGGTGCTAAGAGAGGAAGGGCCTGCGCAGGTGAGGCAGAGAATGGCTGCACAATGACTTTGTCCTTTCCTCCTTCCTCACTCAGTGAAATCAGTATAATTTCATTTAAAGGTTTTCCCTTGCCAAAGCCCCTGTCCCCTGAGCTTGGCACAGGCAGTGGGGACTCTGGGGATGCCACAGAGCTTGGGACCACATGGGCTCATGGCAAAGTAGCCTGAGCTGTGTTAATGTGGAGTATCATTTTGATAGGCAGCTGACTTGTTTCAAATTAATGATGTAATGGAGGGAAGATCTCAGCCTTTTGTTCCTATTCTGATCAGTGATAAAGGGATTATACTAGTATAAATCCATTGACTCCCTTAGGATTTATTCTCTGGAAAATGATGGCAGGATTTGACTGGCTGCTTTTTTCTTTTTCTTGCTACTTGGCTCCTGGATGTGATGCTTGTGATTGAGAGCTGAAAGCAAATGCAGAGAGCTTGGCCACTGAGCAGCTTCACTTTTGGTCTCCCTGTTAGCACAGGGTTATTGCTGTCTTCAAAGGAATTGGGAAGGAAAATGTTTCTGGCTTGATCATGGCATTAAACCAGGCTGAAGCCAGGTGAGCTGAGGCTCAGCTTGGCTCTTCAGCTATATCCAACAGGTCCAGAGCCATGGGAGATGAGGGAGAGCATAGCTGGAAGGCAGCACATGTTCTACATACTCACTGGATGGTGTCTTTCCTTTGCCCTTGCTGCTTAATCTCTTCAGCCAGTGCTGGGCATTAGGCTGAAGTGTGTTACTGATGGTTGAAAAATGCTCAGGGTTTTCATGAGCTTTTCAATATTCTGGCTGAAATATTTGAAGACACAAAAATCTTAAGCCAAGCCTTCTGGGCTTCCCTAAATGGCTATGTCCTTAAAATTCATAATATGCCAAGGTATGTTTAAAGTGGGAAACAAGGAATTAAGTCTCCCAGGTGGGGAAAGTCCAAGTTTCTTTGAATTCAGACAAAGGACTGCAAGTTCTGGGCCACAGATGTTTTCAATATATCACAGTAATTCTTAACATATTCAATTATTGTTTAAATGTAAAATAATAGATGTAATGTATCTTCCATTCATGGCAATGTAATGTGATTACAGCTTCCTTTTTTACAAATAATTGCATGATGACCGTGCAATGTAATATTTTTGAGAATTAATTATGGAGGAAGATGGCTAAGAATTCCCCTCTGAGTATTAATGCCTTGCTTGGGAGTTTCTAGAAATAGAATATGATGCTGACTTCTGTCCAACTCAAGGCAACAGCAATGCAATAATCCCTGTTAAATTACACTTTCATTGTATGCATATATTAATATACATACATTTATATATAAAAGCATAATTGCTGTGCAGGATTGAACTACCTGGCCCATTCAAATAAATACTGTCTCCAGTGCTGGTTCTCAAGTGGTTCTTCCCCAGGGGTTGTAGTTGCTGGGTAAGTGTCTCAGCAGTGCATTGTCTGACAGTCAAGGGTTTCTAATGCTCTCAGCTGTGTGACATCAAAATGCCCCTGAGAATCTCTTGGATGGAATAAGTTACAAAGATCTTAGAGATACTGAGGGGAGAAAAATAGTCTCTAAATATGAGATTAACTGATGGTTAACTCACTTGATAGGGAAACATGCTGCCAGGACTGACAGAGGAAGGTGATGGCACCTGTGTGTGACATCTTATGGCATTGCAGAGGAGAATAGTCTTGTGACAGATGGCTGCCTCCAAGCCAAAGCGTTGACACAAGAATTTAGGGACTGAAAGTTTTTGGTTGTCTTTGAATGGAACGCAGTATCATCAGACTTGGCCATTAATGAATGTAAGATTAGGTACGTTGGATGGTATTAACTTGTTTTCCTTAAACTATAAAGTTACTTCCTATGGTAAGGAAATCTGTGCCCCTGAGCAGGGTGTGCTGTAATTGCCTGTTGGGGAGGTCTGAGGTGTCTTAGCCAGGCTGTAATGGCAGCTAATGTAATGTGTACTGTGCAAGGATGGATGGCTTTAAAGAAAAATGCTCTGCAGGGTCAGATAGTTAAGGACCCAATCCTGTATCCCTATGACGTACTTCCTTGCCCTATCCTATCTAACCAAGTGATGGAAGTAGGGAGTTAAAGTCCTATAAAAAAGCAACAGCCAAGTAACTGTCAGAACTGCTTTCTGCTGTATAAAAATTGGTTACAAGCTATTGATAACTCATCTGATCGATTGGTAGCCTTGATGCTTCTGACACATATTTTCAATCACATTGGCAGTGAGATGGTGAGCTGTGTGGCTCAATACCAAGACAAACCTTATTAGGCAATTCAGAAACTCATCGGTTTCTGATCTTTCAGTTTGCAAAGCAGGTTTTGAGATGGTTTCTGGTACTGACCACACATAGGGTGCCTGTCTGTCACCTTCCAGCATGCTTGTTACTCAAAGGGTGTGGAGGAGCAACCTGAGCCTAATGAAAAACCCTGGGTAAAAGGAAATTGAAAATGAAAGTTCCTGGCCTTTGGAATTAAAGGATGAAGCAATCACCGGTTAGCTCATTCCCCCTAGGGAAGTCCTCCTGCCTTTTGCAGCCTGCACTGTAAAGAAGCTTACAGTAAAATATGCATTTCATTTTATTTTGTTGAGGGGAAGAAGGGCAAATGAAATGACCAGAGGAGAGGTGGATGGAGAGCGGAGCAGAGTCGGCACTTTCCATTATGTTTCATTTGTCAAGCCAGTTAGTCTTGCTGCAGAAATAATTTCAGGTTCTCTGACCTTTTTTCCTCCAGACACCTGCTGCCTCTTTGCAGTGTTTTATCTCCTTGCTCCATTCATCCTTGCTGAGAGGGAGAGAAGATGGTTTAGGGAGTGTTGCTGGACCCTCAGCTCAGAGGCAACTGTTGTCCCCATTTTGGTTGTGGTTTGAGATCCTTGATGCTTCTGGGGAACTCGAATTTCTTTTTTAATAGATATCACTTAGATGCAGGCCAACAGCTCTCAATGTGTTTTGAGTTGGATTTGTCAGAGCACATCTCCAAAATACTGGGTACTTATCCACCAGAAACTGGTAGCCTTTTACATGATCCTGCTTTCTTAAATTGACACGTGCTGCTTCTGTACAATGGAACTTGTGAAATAATTGAGCTGAAACACTTCCTCTCTCACTACTAATGGCGAATTTTCCTCCACATGATGTCCTCAACATCTGCTCATGGTGAGTACACTGTGGTTAGGTTCTGCTACCTGTGACTACATCTATGTCCAGCCTAAGCTACAGGAACCGTGATGTACTCCCTAGCTGAAACTTAATGCAGTTTTAATAATCAGCAGTGCTGAACTGCTGGGAGAGGTTAGAAGCTGCTGCTTACACAAATGCTAACAACTAGCAATTTTTGGTAGGGCCATGAAGTATATACTTGTACCTGTTTGTGCTCAGCTCCCTGCAGGGGCCAGTTTGTAGTCCAATTACACAATTACAAATCATTAAACTGAATCTTCAGAATCCTCTGGGCTCTCTAAATTGCTATTTACATAATTCTACAACTAAAAATAATGAAGATAAACAATCAGGTGGCTGTGGAACATCTTTTCCAAGTATATGAAAAGTTAATTGTCTTTAGTCTATTCCCAAGTGTGCAAATGCTGTCTTGTTTGATAGTGACTAATGTAATTTGAGGGGTATTGTACCCACCTGGCACTTCAAAGAGGGAATAGGCTGTACTTGGGCAAGCACCATCTTGGAGAAAATATTATTACTCTACGCAGGTCCATCACCCTGTGGTGTGTTCATTGACGGAATATGAAATTGCTGAAAGATGCATCTTCTGAAACAGCCTCTACCAGACTTGATAGGAGTGAACTTTGCAGGTCTAAAGCCTGGTGAAAGGGAGTTTTGCATTTCCTTTTTTTCCCTGTTTATCTACAAGTTCATGCTGCCCATTCAGATTAGAAAAGCCCTGTGTGCTCATGTGGACAGCATACTTTCTACAGCTTTGTTTCAGTTGTTTTCTTTGCCTCAATTTGGGTGTTGTTCCCCCTTGCCCCACACTTTGGAAGAGGAAAAACTCCACTAAGCTTACCATGCTTTCACCTATTCACTGCAGTAAAGTGGAAATACAAGGCTGGAATGAAAGGATATTTGCCTTAAAGGCCACACTCCCAAGTGCTCAGTGCTTTGGAAAAATATATTCTTCAGATGACAAATTGATGGCTTATCTCATATAGGACATGCTTAAATGCTTTATGAAACAGACAATTGCCTAAGCATCTCATTAAATGCCTTGCTAAATCTAGAGCTAAATAGTGATTATTTTGTATGACTCAGTTTCTCTATCCACCCAGAGGGAAGAATAAGTTTTGAGCCCTCCCTACCTTGCAAGGAGATATAATGATATGCCAGTGAACTATTGTACAGATACAAAATACTATAATTGACATTAGATTTGCCTAGCTGTGGAAAGCTCAGTTTAACATCACTGTCCGTGTTCCTGGATCATAACACTGGTGCAACAACAAAGCAGAAGTGAGTGTGTTCCAGGTGGTGTGAAATTGCTGTGAACTGAGAAATTAGAAACATAAATGACTTTTCAAATACTTATTTTTCCAAAGCTCCAAGCACGGTTCATTGAGTCTTATAAGAATGAAGCCAAATGAGTTCTAAATGAGAGGGTTGAGGACTGGCACCTCAGCTGTGAGAACAGTTTGTTTTGCAATTAATTTCTAAGAAAGAAAAATAATCATTAGGAAATTAATGTGAAGAGGATAAAGTCCCACTTTCCTGCTCTTCCCAGGCTTGTCTGTTCAGCACCTCGGCAATGCCAGGATGACTTATCTTTGTACCAAAGCTTTTTTAACTCTTAAACCCCGAGTTGTTCTCAGAGCCCCTGAGGTGCTGGCTCTGGCTGTCTGCTTCTGCTCTGCAGCAAGGAGAAGTGATCTGCTGCAGGGAACAAAACCAACGTGCCCAGTTCCAAGACAGAAGTCACCCTCTTCTGACATAGAGCTAGGGAAGGACTGATGTGCACTGCTGTGATCTCTCCATGTTTCCCTGCTTTCGCAGTGAACTATATCCTTGGTACTACAAATAAACACAAACTTGGTCTTAACACATGAACTGAAGGAACAAAAAGCTTTAGCTGTTTATTTTACAGCATCCAAACTCTCCAGGGCAGTAGGGAGCTGGGAAAAAAGACCTTGGCTAAGTCTGTATTCTTAAAGCTGGTGTCCAGTCTGGTTTGTGCAGAAAAGGTGTGTGGCAGTGGACTTGATGAAGGGCAACCACTACAGGATCTGACTCTTGATTTCCAGCCCTGCTTCTACTGGGGGACACAGATGCAGAGATGCTCTTTCAAAAGAGTGACATAGGAAGTCTTTAGAAATTTGGTGCTGCACAGTGTCTGTTCCCATCAGCCTTCAAAGTGTCACAGGGTGTACCTGTCTTGGACATGGAGCATCCCACAAGCTGCATGGCCATGTGGCTTTCCTGTGTGCATCCATCCAGTGCCTGCACCTTCATGTTCCTGGAAGCAGCTGACCTCAGGGTAAGTGCATTGGTTCCACCCAGCTGTACTGACAGTCAACAGCACTTCCAAGAGGTACAAACTCCTGAATTCAGTGACACTTTACTATCCTGAGCTGACCTGTGCTCCTCCTCAAGAAGTGACAAACTGCTGCAATTAGAATCATGTTATCAATCCAAAGTGACCTTGCCCTGTCACAGCCTGTGAGATACCCTATAAATCACAAGACACAGTAATTACCAGAATTAGACAAGGGATTCGGGATTGTTCTGGGTAATAACATCACTGCAGGGTCCTCCCAGAGACTCTTTAGCTTTGGAAAAGCAAGACTCAGGGTTCCCTCTGGTGTCCTTCGCTAAGCCTTTTATTGTGTATTCTGGGCACATTTTATGATGATCCAGCTTTCCTCAGAGCTTGCTGTGATTGTTGTTGGCTGGTAATGGCCTCAAGAGGCTTTTTAATCTTGAACAATGTGGTATTTTGTTTACAGCGTACTTAATGCTTGGCTATGATCTTGAGTAGAGGTGCACAACCTAGTTAGGTTGGAGTGAGACCTATGATTGGAATAATGTGCAGTTTTCCCGATTTCTATGCTCTTTCAAGGAGGTTTTTACTTTGCTTTCAAGGATGAATGCAATTGGCAGCATATTCAGGTTTGTAAATGTAACATAATTAAGTGGTACCCATGGCCATTTGGCGGATTTGAAGTCCTCAAGAATGCAGAAAAGGGCTGGTATTGCCTTGCAAAATGGGAAATGGTACTTTATTTGACTGGTACAATTTTTCTTGGTCTCGCATTTCCAGGTGGATTAGAGCCCCTGAAACAGCATATTCCAGCTGTTTAACAGCATGTCTCTAACTTCTGGGGAATTTAACCTGCCTGTGGTAATTAGCACTTTCTCCACCTCAGAAGATGTAAAGGCTCTGGGGATTCTCAGTGCAGAGAGGAGTCAGTAGCTGCCTCCAGCTGCCTGCTCCTTCAGAGCAGCTCCAGCTCCCCTGTGACATGCCTTCTGGCCTGACCAGGAGGATGAATTGGCACCAGAAGTAATAAATAGAGAAAAGAGTTGGTTGCCTGGAAGAGGAATGGGAAACCCTTGCAATCACTGAAATCCGGCATGCCTGCTGGAGTACTATCTGTGTCTCCATCTGAGCTCTACTGAGATACTGTTTAAGGGTTTTCAACAGTTCTCATTCTCCTAAATCTATGTTTTAGTACAAAAATGTCATCTTTGTCAATGGAAGGCATTTTGGCAATGATTTGGAAATAGCTTAAATTCCCCTGCCCTCAAATTCCCCAACCCAAAACAGGTCCATGAAGAACTGGTGCAACCTTGAAATTTCAAATTCTGTTGCAAAATTCTGCTCTTGGCTTTTCCTTCAGTGGAGCTGTCTGAAGCTGTTTATACACCCCAGAGAGGATGCTAATCCTCAGCTGTGACCATCAGCATCCTGCAGCTCCTGCACTCTGGGCTGTGCTGGCACTCGGCAGCCACACCCAGCAAAGATCAGGGTAGCCTGGCTGGCTGGCCAAATAATTGTTGTGTGCTTGATGTGAGTCACGTGAGTGGAAGATATTTGGTCTGTGCGGAGTTATATGGCTAAACTTAGCTCCTGTGCCAGAAAATAGTCTGGCAGGGACCAAAGCCTGAAATACTTGCTTTTATTTTTTTTTAAGAGTAAAAGGCCAGGGTAAATCTTGCATCCTGGTTTCTTGGATAAAATGGCATCCTAAAGCAACAAGATCCTGTGCTGACTGACCTGCCTGACCCAGGATGTCTGTTGTAGAGGCCACAGGCTTTTTGGTGGGGTTTTTTTAACAATAGGAGAACTTCAAATAAAACCCCTGCTCTTAGAGATACGTGGCTGAAATTTCTCCCAACTGTTCAAGGAAGGAAGTGGGGCCTTAAGAGGAAAAGTCTGTCTGAGTCATGTTTCTTTTACTTCCTATAGCTATTTTGGAAGCATACAGAAAGAATGGGAGAGGAAAAAAGGCAAAACTTAAGCTTTTATTTTTTTTTTAATCCAGCATTGCTAATGTCATCAGGAGCTTTGCCATTCACTTCAATGGAAGCCCTTATTGTATTTCACTTGCTCGGTTTGCCTCTAGCAGTGTTTTTTGGCTTTACTGGGAGGTGTATCAAATGCCACATCCTCTCTTGCTGCTCTTCCTCTCCCCAGGAACTGAAAAAGGAATTCCCACTTATCCCTTAGTAATAAGCTGACTTCATACACGTCAGTGAACAGGGCAATTCTGTGCAGTTTGTGGACTGTAGCAGCTTGTTCATCCCTGGTCTTGCAGAGCCCCACGTGTCCGTATAGGGACAGAATGTCACTGTCCATATAAAAGGTTCTCTGTATGATATAAAGGACCTCAAGATACTGCAGTCATGCCTGTGGTGTTAGGAGTGTTTTGCAGTAGTAATCCAAAATCTGTGGGAGTGTTAAGAGTATAGGAAACCTGCAGTGGGATGTATAAGGTCTGTGTTTGAAAAGAAGCAAACTTGCAGTAGTAAACCCCAAGGTTGTTGTTATTTCATGCCAAATAATGCCTCCTTGTCTTCCTCCAAAAGCAAACCCTGTCTGCCCTGCATTGCTGGATGTCTCCAGCCAACAGCTTTCCAGCTCTGGTAACCTCAACCCCGGAGAAATCTGCAGCATTTCAGTCCTGAGCCTTGAGATATTTAGTGTGATCTGGCTCCTGGAGTTCTGATAGACGAAAAGTCATCTCCTTAAATTTGGAAAAGGGTATTTTGAACCCTCATGGCTGAGGTGGGGAAAAGTGTGCAACTGTGCCCTAAGGACTCCAAAGGAACAAAAGCAAAACTCTATTTTTAAGTCCCAAATTGCTAAGAACTAAATAACATGCTGGCCTCTGAAAATCAGGTCCATATAGACACCTTTGCGCATCCTAAATCGCTCTCCAGAGCAGCATCCACTGGAGTGAGAACAGCTCCTTCCCGGGGTGGGGTTGGCACCCATCTCCCACACCTTGCCTGTGAAGGGTTATGTCCAGCAGAGTCTTTGCTGTCTGAAAGAAACCACCCAAACACAGGAAAGACAAGGAATTACTGTGCGCAGGCAGCACCCCGATCCCATTGATTTCAGAGCCAGTTTTCCTTGTTTAAACGTGGGTAACTTTTGCCCCCCCCCCTCCAGTTATTTCCTGACTGCTAAGGACATGTAGAGAAACCTGCAGGAACCAGCTCCTTCCCATGTATCACCCAGTGCTGCTTTTTTTTTTCCCCTGCTGCAATATTTCTCACCTGTCCCATGCAGCAGATTCAGGGAAGTCATATGGAGGCCAGGTCTGCAATTCCATTTATCATGTCAGACAAGGTAGAAAATTGTGTTGCAACACAGCAAGCCCCTAAATCACACATAATTGCTCTGATAACGATTTAGGGAAGGTGACAACAACTAGGGATCTCTTTCATCTCCCAAGGTTAAACATCTTGGAGGTATTTGATCACCTTCTCTTCATGTGAGAATATATGTTTTCTTCCCAGCTCTTTTCTGTGCAATGCAACTCTCAGAAAAAGGGTTTAAAAAAGGTTTGCTTGTTTCCCTGCATGTAACTAAGGGAGGGTTGACTATCTTGGGGTGTGTGTGTGATGCTGAGGTCAGCTCTTGCTGAGTTTGCCTTGCAGGAAGCGATGGTCCCGCAAAGCGCATCCCACAGCACTGCAGAAGGCAGGTGCAAAATGGGGACTGTTCCCCTGCTAGAAGTGAGATGGTGTGGCACACTGAGGTGAAGGGCCTTGTCCACGATTGCAAGGAGTCAAGGTTTGGAGATGTTGGGGCTGGGTTCATATTGGTCCCAAACTCCTGCACTTAACAGAAGCCCCCAAGGCTGGCTTCCTCCCTTTCTGGTTTCACTGATTTCAAAGCCAGTGCTTTTGGTAATTGAAATCCATTTGTTCCCTCTTGCGTGGAATGTTACAGGCACTTTATCTGTGAAGGACTGGAAGAAAAGGCTATTCAAGCTGTTGGCTGCCCCCTTCCCCTCTCACCCCTCCCATCCTCCAAAATAGCCTTCTTATTGCCCTGCAATATTTAAACTTCAGCAGCTAAAAACTGTCAACTAAGTGCTAAGAAAACCAGAAGTATCTCATTGCTGGGGCTTTAATGAGTGTCTTTTTCTACAATACTCACTCCAGCTTGCAGCAGCCAAAAATAGAGCTGGCAATTCAGAAGTGTGCAAGTAATTTGTCCGAACGCGCTCTCCCATTTCCCTCAGGCAGCGGGTGGCTGGGTGCTGGGCAGCCACCCATTTCCACAAGACCGCATCCCTCCGGGATCTTCTCTCCCCTGGACACCTGAAGGCTTGCATAACCTCTGAGCGGTTGGCTGGGCTCCAGGATAACACACTCACTTGGAGCACCCGGGTGTATTCTCTGGGCATATCAAAGTGAGCTGTTGAAGGCAGCCAGGGGCTTGCAGCCTTTGGAAAGGCTATTCCCAAAGGTCAGAGCCGGGGGAGGTGGAAACCCCACCCTGCCCAGGCTGTTTTCCTTCATTGTCTCCGGTTTTGTGTCCAGCAGTGTAGCTTATCTCAGAGGAAAGGGTGGAGGTTTTCCAAACAGCTGATTCACTTTGATTTTTCTCACCATTGAGGAGATGCCATTCTTCCTGGAGCTCTGGCTGCTCCAGGTATTTCCCTGTTGCTTGTAAGAGTCTGCAGGATGGTGACTGGGGAGGAACAGGGCTTCCAGGTGGGCACGGGGATCTGCTTTTCCCCCCTCCCCTTTCTCCCAGAGAGATGCAGCCCAAAAGTTGCTTATCTGATATTTAAAAAAAAAAAAGTAAAAGAGGTAGTTTAAGAAAGTAAAAATTCTGCAAGAAAGAGGTGGGAAGGGAGAGCATTAAAAAAAAAAGGCTATTGTAAAGCATGTCACCAAGTGTAATACAATGCAATCTGGCTAATTAATTGTGTTAATTTGAAAGCTTGTCACATGGGTGAGGGGAGAGGAGTGTGCAAGAGCAGCCCTTGGCCCAAATGCTGCTGTGTATGGCCAGTGTACCTCAGGGGGTTGTGGAATGGAGAATCAAGTGCCCCGTGAGCTGCTCAGCACCCAGCATCTCATGCCATCTGTGGGATGGTTATCTTAGAAATAACAAGGGATGACTGCCTGTATGTCTCAAAGAAGCACAAAGATCTTTATTTTTCCCTTATTATGTTGCTGCCAGCTCCTTTGCCCCTGGCTTATTGGTAAATTTTGTGCTTTGGAGTCTGGGGGCCCCGCAAATGTGATCAGCTGCTAGCAGGCTGAGTGGTGTGATAACGTGTGACTTTCGGAGCTGGTTCCCCACCCACATACCACCAGCTGCTGCCTTTCCTCCTCAACAAGCCCAGGTCTCAGCTGAGCATCTGCCAACACCCAAATGTGTCACTAAACCTAGGGACGAGGGTGCTCCCTGCCACGCGCAGGTGTGCTTGGGAGGATGCTGTGCCTTGGAAAGATGCTTAGTTAGCAAAGATGATTCTTTTTCCCCAGTGCAAAAGAGGGATGAGACTGCATTGTGATAGCCCTTTCTTTGGAAGCTAACTCCACACCTGGGCTACCATTAAGTGTTTCACCCTGTTGTGGGAAGGCCAAGTGGGCAATGTGTCCTCAGAACTATGATGTGCTTGGGTTTTGACTGGTGCCTAATACCAAATGTGCAGCATGGGCATATGTGTGCCTCTTCTGCCTTCCATGGGGTAACCAGAAGTCAGCCTTGCTTAGAAAGAGATTGCCCAGTTCTAGAGAGTGAGGAAATCAGCCTAAATATGGATTGGCACTGATGGGACCGTCAGTGCTGATCAATTTGTTCTGGAGCTGTCTCAGCCATGTATCTCCTCAGAGGACACCTTTGCTTCTCCCCCAAGGAGATTCTTACATCTGCATCAGTATAACTGGCAAATACCAGTCAGTCTTGTGTAATGCCACACTGGATCCCCATCCTTGGTCAGTCTGCTGTCCCTTGGGATAGCTTCTCTGGACTCAGTTTCCCATTATACAAAATGACATAGCTGCTTTCCCAAGATGCTGCAAATCTTCATTTTTGTTTCAAAGGTGCCTCTGGACCTTTAGGTGGAATTGACAGTTCAGCTATAACATCCTTTTGGAGTTACTATATCATTCTATTTTATGTTGTTATATTTGCAGTTCTTTGTACAGGAAGGTGTTTCCTTGGGCCCTGTTGAAGAATAGGTTCATCTGTGATAAAAGAATTTCCAGCAGTTATTTATCTGACCCTCTGAATTTTCATGGTTTATGTATGAGTGGGGATTATTTCTCTGCCTTCTCTTGCTCTGGGCTTTAAAGATGAGAACTGTCTATTTTCTAAGGCTTTGCTAAGAATTAGTCTTAAGTGAGAATTAGTTTCAAGCTAAAAAATTCAGTAAATCAAGAAAAACAATCTTTAAAAATGACCTAAGGTTTGCAAGACTGAAAGGGATCTTCCAAGTCATCGTCAGATGTGGTGTTTAATAAACCCATTTATCAAATTCCACTAAAGATAGATGTATTGAGAGGGCTTTCTTTGGTTTGATTAGTGGCTTTTCTCTGTGTGTGTGAGGTACACTTGTGTGTTAACCCTTTTCATGACCTGGGTTTCATTTAGGAGGTTTCCTGGTAAGATAATTGTGTCCAAGACCTGGCAGTTGCTTCCCCTTCCACAGCCAGCGTCGCTCTAGTTCTGCGCCAGGTATGTGCTCAGTGGGGCGGAGAGGTGTGAAACAGAAGAGGTACCTTCTCTTCCTGGAGCTCTTGACAAAAGCAGGACAAATTTATACTAATAATGGTGGTGTTTTAAATCCTATGCAATTTGTAAATGTACATTTCCATGGTAACACGTAGGTAGTGAAGTAATCCTCAATTCATCATCTTCCATGATATTCCAGCAACTATTCCTAAACATTCATCCTTTTCTAATCCCAGAGCTGTTGCCATGGAAATGATCAGATAAGATACAGGCCTTTAGGCAGATGAGTCTGTAAAAGATGCTAAATCTTGGCCCATTGAAACTACAGAAGTATTTATATTTCTTATTTAAGAGCAACATAGCAGGCAGTGCTTTTTCTTTTGATTGTTTCAAGATTAATTAAATTAACTCCACTTTACAAAAGGCTCCTTTTTGAGTGACCTCTGGTAACTAAATGTGTCTTTGGTCGCAGATGTGTCACTCTGGTGTCTCTTCTCCCCCAGTGAGCTCTTGTGTGGTAGCAGGGGCTTCTGCTGCTGCTGTTCGCTGCTCCAGTGTTTCTGCCTCTGTCCACACATGCATAACTCAGTTCACACTGGTATTGCTTGTGGTCTGGGGTTTATGCCTGCTTTTCAGATATCTTGTTCTGCAAAGGAGCTTATTTTTATTTTTTACCACTTATCGGAGCAAGGGACAGCATCCAGGAGATGACATCCAACACCCAGCGGATCACTGCTTTCCGGTGTGTTAAACTTTCAATTCCAAGACCTGTGCAGGATGAGAGGTTTACATGTGCAGAGGCACCTTCTGAGCACAAGCTGGGCCTGGAAAGGTGTAGATGACCATTAAAGTGGGGTTTGGTTTCTAGTTCTCTAAGATAAATGTTCCTAAGTCCCGGAGGCGTGTTGAAAGCTGTATGTCTTCATTGAGAAATTGTGATGCAGAAGGAACCGTTCGGTTTTGCCTTCTCCTGGAAGTAAGGAGAGCATTTCAAAGGCATGAACCACTCGTAGGCACCAATTTTGCTGACTCTTAATAAAAGGGCTGGGGATCCAATTCCCATTCATACCTCAGGCATTTTTCTGCAATGTTTCTTTATCTCTCTGCACATAAAAATAGTTGTAAATTAATCTGAACAGAATACTTGAATGCAAAGGGTTTTTTTGGTTTGTGGGTTTTTTATAAGCTTTTTAGGGACAAGAGTGATGGTAAGAGGCTCACTGCTTGGATAACTACTTTGGAAATAACAGTGGTGGTTAAAGCCCACCCTCAAACTGCTGCTTGTTAACAGTTTTTTGGTAGAGGTTATCACCCTGTGAAAGGCCATGAGCTGAAGTGGTGAAAGGCTACCTGCTGTAATGCATGAGCTGGTAGAGGTGAGTGTGATCCTCACCTGTTCCACCAGGAAGTGAACCTGTGTAGGTGCACTTGCAAAGGAAGGTCAAGAGGAGGATGTTTGTCCTGAAAGACTAATAGGAATTGGAGATAGGATGTGTATACAGAGTGAGAAAGCGGATGGCTGTAAACATCATGCCAATGGGCATGACTTCACTTTCTTCCTGTTCTCAAGTTAGAAGGCAGGAAAGTAGTGCTCGGACTGGAAAGCAGGCAGGAGAGGAGGAAGGGCTCTGCCAGAAGCTGTTCAGCGTATGAAACTCAAGGGAGAAGGGCAGAAAATATTACCAACATTCATCAGTGTCTGCACAGTCTGTTCCTGCATCTCTTCTGCAGGCTTCACTCTCCTCTTCCCAGCATGGCAGCAGTTTGTTCTCATTATAGGGTGAAAATTACTGAAGTTATACCCCTGTAGCCAATGTCTTGTCCCTACCAATGCTGCTGGCACTGGCAGCCCAGAGCATGAGTCCCCAAAAGAGCCTCTGTAAATAAAAAGCTTTGCTATTTTGCATTCTTGTAGAGTGGTATTTAAAGATTCCCCATGGATGACCTGGATTGTCCTAGTAATGCCCGTTTAAAAAACTCCATGCAATTCTTTACAGAGCTTAGAAAAATCAATATCAGCAGCTCTGCCTGGGTTTTAATCATTCACTGGCACTATTTATTGCCTAATAATAATACTGCATGGATTGCAGCTCCTGTGCCAAGTACACTACAGTCTGGGAGGGAGAAGGGTGAAGATAAATTCAGTAAAATCCTGTGTGAGAATGGCATGCATGGCAGCCAAAAAGGGCAGCCAGTGGCCTCCAACAGAAAACTTGTCCAACTTCTCAGAGTTGGACATACCCTGTATTGATATGGTGTCCTGAAACAAAGGGACACATGGCCCCTATTTATTTTTTTCCAGTTTATAGATGGAGAAGGTTTGTCAGGAAGAGGCTGAGTCAAAAAAAAAATCACTACTGCTGGCAGGAGTCAGACCCAGGTGTCCTGGGCTCCAGACTGCAGCTGTAATTCAATATACAGTATTTACCTAGAGATAACCAAGAGAGTTTGAAAAGAGGATGGCTGATGAAGTCAAAAGGGTGATGAGCATGGTGGGAAGGAAAGAGAAGGGGGTGGAAGGGGAAGAGATGGCAGAGGAGTACACAACATCGGACAGAAATTTTTTAGTTAGTAGGAGTCAGAAGAAGGAGCTTGGACTAGCAGGGGAAGAGAGATGGACTAGAAGACAGAAGAAATATTGCAGTGGTGTTTAGTAATGGTGCTGTACAGCAGACATGCGAAAGATTTCGTACTGCAGTAGCCAGTGAAGAGCTACAGTCCCTGTATCTGCTCCTGGAGCTCACTCAGATGTGAGCTGGGCACCATCAAAGCCTCCCACATTACTGCAGGAGCAGAGTCTCCTGCCACAGAGGGAGACCTCTATCTCCAGGGAGACAGTCTAGCTAAAGCCTCAGACAACATCTCAGTCTCTGTTCTACTTTGAGTAGCAAGCTGCTGTGATTTCAGTGAGACTTAACAAGTTCCCTAAAATATCCCCTTGACTAGCCTGGCCATAATTGCCTTGATTTGCAGATGCGCAAAAAAATAGATGAAGACAAGTGTGAGACAGGTGCTCTCATGCAAATGAAAGGATGGGAAAGCAGTGAAATTTGTCTGACTTGTCTCTCTCCCTTTCCCTTTAAAGACTCTAATCTGTTTGCAGCAGTTCTGCCCAAACGCTGCTAGCTGACCTGCTAGGACTTTCAAAGCGTCTGGAACCGCTGCAGACCGAAATACACTTTTGTCCCTGCAGTGCTGGTGACCCCTTTCTTTCCCAGGGCTTGGAGAAAAGGGCAATGTTTCTCATCCTCACCTTTCTCTAACCTGCAGGTGCTGATGCTTATATCAGCTTTCAGAAAGGTTTGTGGCTTTGTCTCTAACTGTTGCTAGAGAGCATCTGTTGCCCTTTCCTCCTTGGTGGGTTTTGGGGACAATCAGTAAGAGCTGCTGCTCCCTGAAAACCTCCCATACAGAGACAGAGGCGTCGCATCATTAATTGGCGTTTGGGAGAAGCAGCACTTCTCCCCATGGGGTGAAAAGCACTGACCCACAAGTGCCACCACTGCCCATGGATTGACAGGTACTTGTCTCCCACCGGCTGTGGGGATGTTATGTTCTTCCACCATATACTTGATGTCAAACTTCATTTGGAAGTGAGGATATTCATTCAAATAAACTTTAATAACCGAGGCTGATAAGCCCTCATGGTTCATGGGGAGTTTCTGGAGAGTCCTGACTTCCCTCCTAACCCACGTGATGGAGGAGGTGGTGTGAGTGCAAATATTCCAATTGTAAATAGAGGAGGTTGTCATTACAGACTTGGTTCCTGCTAGGAAGACATCAAAACTGTTAGGACTTTGCCATTTTTCTCATCGGAGCTTGGTGCTATTGAGAACAATGGTGAAAAATCCCTGGAAATATGGCCCTACTTGTAACAGCAGCATACCTGTCTTGGGTGCTGCTTGGTTGGAGGTGGTGCAGCTTCACCACTCAACCTCCCTCCTACAGCAAAGCCTTGTCCTGACACAGAAGTACCTGCACTGGGACGGAGGGGAATTCTCCCTCCTTCATGTGTTACACTGGTGTTATTAGCAACAGCCAGGCGTGCTTTGCAAGGTATTTTTCACTTGGAAACTTCCAGGTCACTTGGTTTGAGGGACACAGGATCCCTTACAGGGTCGCAGATGCAAAAGGAATTTTTTACAGAAGGTGTTTTGTGAAGTGTTTCCGAGGTATTTTATTTTCTGATAGTTATTAAAAATCAGGAAATGTTAAAGAGTCTCTGGTGCTCCTGGTGGCACAAAGGTTGCTGGGAATAGAGCAGTGAGTGTGACATCGCTGGCAGGGTGTGAACCTGGAGTCTTTGGCACCATCTTTTTTGCCTCAGCTCAAGGAAGAGCATCTCATCTGATAGCTGCTGGAAATTATTTTCTACACTTAAAAAAAGAGTCCTGCTTTCTTCAAAAGAAAAACACGTTGATTTTGGAGGATGTTATCTCCTGTGTTTTAAAACAGATTCATCTGTGTGTGCTCACAGTCAAGTACACAATGAGCTACCTGGAGTATTTTACAAGCCGGGTCTGCAAGCTGAAAACTCTGGAACAAGTAGCTTATCACTTAAGCTGCTTCAAGGATTTAGCGTGGTTTAAATTACTTAAAGTGCTCCAGGGACCTGATCCTGCACCCATTGAAACCACTGGCGATTTTGTTCAAGACTTACAAGGGCCCAGGATTTGGCACTAAAGGCTTAGAGAGCTGAAGTGGATAAAACCTCCACAGCCCTTTAGAGATGGCTAAACCATTCCAAAGCCTTAGACCTGTTCAGCCTGCAGAGGTTGGCCAGTGATGGGAATGCCTTAGGAGTATGCCAAATGTCTTGCTGCTGCTTACATCAAGTACCACTTCCAGCCCCTCTAACTGCAGCAACTCATCTCTTCTTCATTTCATAGTGACAGCCATGGCCCAATCCTGCTTGTAGCAGAGTCAGCAGCAGAACTGGACTTCTGAAGTCAGCGACATAAAGAGAAATGAGGTGCCTTGTATGGGTTATTTGCAGAATCTCCTTCTGAGAATCTGGCTGGTGATAACTAGGCAGGAGCAGAACTGGGCCCTGAGATGGCAGCTCAAGTGTTTCTTCCTTTTGTTTTTTGCATAAGGACTCCCCTTCAGTCATTTTGATAGATTATACTAAAGCACTGTCATTTCCTAAATTTCTGTCTTCCTTCCACTTACCTCTTTGATTATTTAAACCCATATTTAATACTGATCTTTCTCATCTAAGAAAGTACCAGCATGCTTCCTGGCTTTTAAGTTATTAAAGTAGCAGACCTTTTTTATTTTTTTTCTGAGGTCTTTTTTTGTTCTAAAAAAAAAAGAGAATTAAGGAAACAAAAAGGGTGTGTTTATACCCAGTGCAAACTCTGGAAGAATATTGCCCCCCAGGGATCCAGCCTTCTGTTTGTGCACAGGCCTATTCTGCTTTTCCTGCAGAAGTGGAATATGATCCCCACTCTGGTGACAGGCAGCAGTGTGTTAAGGGACCTTGGGAAATGTCAGTGTGGCCTTGAGGGCACAGGAAAATTATCACCTGCTGAAGACGTGAGATTGTGAGGGCTTGAGCCAGTCCTGCCACATCAGCACACACAGCACCCAGGGACCCTCAGCAGTTCTCCAAAATTATGGCATCCAAAAAGAGGTTTTTCTCTGTTTTTCTAGCTTTCTCTGACATCCAACACTCATGGACAATAAAAGAGGGAAAATCATAAGAGAAATTCAGCCACTTGCAAGACACCAAGGGATGAATTTCTGAGTTACCCTTTTTAGTGGAAGATCTAAGAGGATTTGGTGTTGGGGATAACAGCACAGAGATAAAGTTTTAATAAACCTCCTTGCTTCTGTGGTTATTGCCCACTAGGTTAGTCCCCCTTTTCTAGATGCCCTCACCATCTCAGCAATCCCTTGTGACTTGGACTCTCATGTTAAAAGAGAGAAGAGCTGCAGCAAAATCTGAAGGGGATGGTTCTACTCCCAGAGGACTTCAGCAGTCTTTTTTTCCCCAGCAGCTATCAGAATGTACAGAAATCTTGTTAGTGGAGTAAAAGCCAAAAGGACTGGAGAGAAGCCTCCCAGAACCATCATACCAAAAGTAATGCTCTTGTAATATTAAAAAGTTTAGTTTAAACAGTTTTTTGCTCAGTAGAAGTCCCTTCATAGAACACAGGAACCTGCACAGACTGACTAGAAGTGTAAGTCAAAGACTAGTCTGTCTTCGCATACGTATGCCAACTAGATGTATATATGTTAGATTTATAGTGGATAGCTCAACAGTGTCCCCTGAAGGATGTACTGTAAATGAGAGAGGTTGAGAGGTAAAAGATGACCAAAAAAGGGAGGAATAAACAGGCAAAGAAAGAAGAGTAAGGAGAAATTTGTGAAAATCCTTGGGAGAAATACTTCCAGCTACTTTTCTTGTAGTCATATCAGAGTTCTGCAGTTTTACAGGAGATCAATTAGTAGCTGCAGCAATGTCCAATTAGCTGGATTCCATCTGGGTGTGCCCAAGAAACCTCTCTGCATTTCCAGAGGGCACTGCTCACAGAAGGATGAGTCTGGTGCAGCTCCCTGTTCAGCTGATCAGGGAAGCAGTCTCTTTTTGTAGGTTGACCCAATTAAAAGCCACCACCCAACTGTGCACAGAGGATGGACCCAGTGGACACAGAGTTTTCCAAATTCTTGCCAGACACACTGAAGTCATCCAGGCCAGGCACTGAGGCCACATCAGCCTCCTTAGTGATGCCCCTGAGTTGCCACCAAGCACATCTCAATCTGTGGGCTCGTTTGGGAGCAGATGTTTCTGCAGCATCTTCCTTGAGCACGGCGATGTCTGTGCAGAGCCAGGATTGCTCTTGTGCAGCCGTGTTCAGCTCAAGGCTGTGATCCCACAGCGAGGTCTCCGCATGCGCTGTGAATTCATTGTGGGAATGCAGCTATCGATAATAGCCACAGCAGGATTAGGAAGTTCCTTCTATTCATTTAACATCATTGTGGTTTTTTAAACAACAGCATCAATGAAGCTTTCATTTTTTTGCAAAGGAGAAACAATCTGACCACAACGAGTTCAGCTCTGGTAGAGTTTTCTGTAGGGAATCTGTGTGCTGAGCCACTGCGTCCATTGGCACTTTGCAGTAATGCCAGAGCTCAGTAAATATTGGCCAATGCGCCTCTAAGTACTATTAATGAAGTTAATTTGCAACAAAAGTTTTCAAATGTGAAACAGCTACAGGCATAGCCATGGTTCATTAAGCTTCTCAGAAGCTTCAAACAAATCTTAACTGCATTTCTCAGGGGAAAAAAACCCCAACTTTTCCTAAATGGTAGAAACATTTAAGCAGCTCTGTGCTAGTTTATGAAAACAGCATCTATGAATACTGGCATCCTTTCTGCAGACAAACTTCAGTGAGGGAGAGAAGCAAAAAATGAAAAAAATGTTTATCCAGCATTGTGGGTTGATCATGAGGCTGGTATCCTTCTCCTTCCAGATCTCTCAAATCTAGGAGGATCCAGAGGTGCCAGAAACAGTTCTGGATAAGCCCTGTGGTCCAGCTTTGGGACTGGGGTGGTCACACACTTCTGTTGGGTTTTACATTACTTCTCGGGAGCCTCTGTCAGGTGATGGAGACACCAGCACTATTGAACATGGGCAAACTCAGCTTTTTATTCTTCAATACCAAATCTCCACAAGCTCAGCAAGTTCCTACAAGTTTTCTGCAGGGGAGCCGGACAGAAGTCCGACACCAGCTGAGCCACGGAGATAACATGCAGTCCCACTTGGGAACACTGATTCTTTTTGTCTCAACCACCAGTTTTCTGGCTGGTATGAGCAGAATTACGTGTGATCCTGGGTGGCTCCTTTATATTGGTGTTTCTCGCTTCTGTCTTTAATACCTGTCATCTCTCCATCATAAAGCAAAAGCATTTACTGCTGGAGAGCCATCAGCAAAAGACAGAACAAAAGCAGATGCTTGGGACTGTTCAGCAAGGCATCTCCTGACCCTCATCTTCTCTTGAAAAAAACAGGGTGAGTGTTTGCTCCTCACCTTACAAAATAGGTGCAATTTAAGGATATAAAGCATTGTTTGGTGGAAAGGGAATGCCTTTTGCTTTGCAATGCCCATGAGGAAGATGCATCCTGCTGCCCTGGTGTGCCCAGCAGTAGAGGAGAGACTGCAGGTTGTTCTGGGGGAATGCTCGCCTGTAGATAACCTCAATGATATCCCCTCTTTCCAGTCAGATGGAGCCAATGGACCATTTATGAGTTACTTAGGAAGGAAAAGAAAAGAGCATAACCTTTTTAATAAGCAATTTACCTATGACAGCGCTGGTCAGTCCAGCATCTCTCTCGCATAATTAATCAAGACCAAGTGCTACATTTGCCATCGTCCTATTTAACAGCATTATGGCAATCCAAGATTTAAGTCAGTGCTTTAATGTCCCTGCCCTGTTTAATACCATTACTGCATTATAGATTTAAGGTAGCACTTAGGTGGTAAATTTTCAAAGCGATGTCTGGGATTTAATGTCAACAGAAGTTCCACCACTAAATCTTCTGCCCTTCTTTGCAAATGTTACTCTTAACCTCTCGCTTGCTGCTTAACACCTGAGCTAGATGGGATGCTTTTAGGGTATTCCCTGTGTCAGTTTAGTCCCTGGTGAACCATAGACAGATTTCACCCTGATGGAGACTGTCTCCTAGTGCAGATCTGGGGTGATAACTGATAAGCAAAGACACTGCGCTCACCTCTTAAAGCTTTGTTTTCATTTGAACTAAATGGCTTTTATCTTGACTAGCTAGCAGGAAGAGGCTTGTGGCAGGCTGTAGGAAATGGGGGAGAGAGAAGAACCAGATACCTTCTCTCACCTTCCATGAGGTGTAGGCTTGCATGGAACTGGTGCTGTTATGGCTTCTTCGTGCCAGTGTTTGAAGTCTTTCTGATTCAGGTAGCAGGATCGCATCGACAGCCACAGGACGACATGTCTTCTCCTCGCTGCTTCCCAATTAAAACCAAAATGAGGTTTCCTTTGAGGTACTCTGTGAGTCTGGTTTTCTTTATTTTTAAGTCTAAGCTGGATATATTGATTATTCCTTTAAAATCAGGGGTCACTGTACCACTAGCAGCTGTTTAGTGTAAATGTTACCTAAACCTCTCCTCAGCCGATAAGGTTGTATCGCAGCCTCTCACTAGGAGTGAGACTTGGTTTCCCAAATAACATCCATCCTTAAACAGAAACCTAATCAAATGCATTCAACACCCTCATTGGTTGCCAGAGCCTATTTTCCAATAATCCATCTTTCTGTTCCAAAGTATTAAGTCCACTAAACTGAAAAAAAAGAAATTGTGTAGGAAATTAGAGTTAGTTCATTGTGGCAGCCATCACTTTCAGCTCAGCCGGCTGCATCACTCCTCGCTGCTGTGAAAATGATTTCTGAAGCAAGATTCTGTTATTGCACTCTGATATTTCTCCAACAAGTTCCCTGAAATATCTGAGAGTTCAGCGCAGTGAGATGGATGGTGGGGTCAAACTAAAGACACACGGGAAAAGTTAATAAGAGGAGAAGCTATGCCATTTCATGGTCTGTGCCCCTGGAGCACTACATACACATCGAGCCTCCCAGCAAGCAGATTTTGATACAGCTGGAAATATTTGTGCCTAAAAGTCAAAAATTATGTTATTCTCAGCCAATCAGGATACAAAGCTAGTATCATGTTCTTTATATATATTTGTTAAGCTTTAACCCCTTCTAATCTCTTTTCAGATGAAACACAAATAGTTTTCTCATCTAGAACAAGAAGAACACGAATCCTTCACCAGAATTATTTACCGAATTACCTTCCATGACTAGTCATCAAAAGAGAAAGCAAAGCAGTAATGAATTGAGAAAGGGGTGATGGGAAGCTAACAAACTATTCACGTGGGTTTATTCCTTTGGGCTAAGTCCTTATTCCACCGAAATCAATGAGAATAGAATAGGATGAGTTATGATTTATTGCTACAGTCAGATCTCATTGTGGTGCACTAAAGGGCCATGATGATTACAGGTTCTCTCTCAAAATACTACAAACACAGCGCCGTATTTGGAAAGCATCAGATGTCAAACGCCAAACTGTTTCCAAGGGAACTTATAAAATGTCACATGGCAAAATGAATCAAAACAGTGCCTTTCCTAGTTTTTTATTTTTTTCTTGTTTCCTTTTGGCATGCGCTAATTTCTCAACACACGTTTATCTCAATTCTTCCTTGATGTAGAGCTATTGTAGTCACCTCTGAGGACAATGTAGTTACACCAGCCTAAGTTTGGCAGGGTATGTTGCATCTGGAGCATAAATCAACTTGGCTTTGCTTGATTCCTTCCTTGATCGTGCACCACATAATCAGTGATGACTCTGAATTACTCAAAGAGTAGATATTGCTGGTTCTCTTTATCCTCAATGTTGTCTTGTCTGTGTTTGCACTAATTGTGCTCCAGGGCAGCTGGATTTAATGATGGTGTCATCAGAAAGTGGTAGTGTCTCTTTTGAACTCTTTGTGACAATATAAGCCATCTGATTTATTGTTTGTGATATTTTTCTGCTTATATCCTTAGCGTGGATGGTACAAAGATGAAAGCAACACTGTCAAGCCTTTTTGACTACAGCAAAAATTCCTATTTGCTATCAGAAGAGATTATGTTAAACTAGCCATACTTGGGCCGGAGGTACCTTAAAGACATACTGCAATGACAAAAAGTGTTACCAACACGAAGATGGAATTGCCTTTCATGGGAGTTTAGCTTCCAGGTATGACTGATTGTTTTAGGACAGCAGCACTGACAGCCTGGGTCAATTTTATCTGTTGGAAATTTTTCTCTATTTTTATTTGATTTATTTTATTGGGAAATATTCTGAGAATGCTGGTGTAGGGGTTTTGTGTATTAAGCGTTTTTCTTTGCTAGAAGGAACGTGTCAGGAAATTGAAGTCTATCTGATTGTAAGGACTAGGCAGTGTCTTTCATAGGGAGAAGGAGGGTGGTGTCGTGGAGGACCTGAGCGCTGCTCTCATCAGTTTTTGCTTGTCACCAGGAAGAGAGCGAGTCTGCAGGGTGCTCACGGTGAGTGAACACAGGGGACTTTCAGATAAGCCTCCTTCTGCCTGGGAAGCTCAAACCCTCACTTCTGCCAGTCATCCGTGGCATCTTCAGGGACCCAGGCTGGTCCACTCCAGAGCTCTTCAGCTCAGGCCAGCACCTGCTGTCCACGGATGCTCTGGTACCTCTGGAGAAGGAATCTGAATGCAACAGCAGCAGAAACGGAAAATGAGCGGGAGCTGATGATGGGCAAAAGTACTGGCTGTGGGTAGGGAGTATACTTAGATCAGTTATGGTTTGTGAATCCTTTGGTGCAGCTGGGAGGGACTTTCCAGCACCACTAGAAATGTGCCTCCTGTTAGATGAGAACTGATGATGCTTGAAAAGATTCTGTGAGGCAATATAAGTGCATAAACTTGTATAAAGGTTCGACCTGAAATAAATTAATGAACAATTTTATTCCCTTATGTGGATTTGAAAAGCTGAGTTCCTTCTTTTTTTTTTTTCTTTCCCCCTGTAAACTGTTTACAGGGTTTTCTCAAGCATTTTCATTCTCTGAAATTCACCCAGCAATATCCAAGGAAGATCCTTGGTGCATACGTGGCTGGTGGGGAGTATGATACAAGGATCTTGCTGAGCAAGTGGGTTGCTAGTGGGTTGGCAGTAGGTGTGGGGAGCTTCCCTCAGCCACTCTCTTCAGAGTCTACCGCAAATCAATGGGCAAAATTTATGTGGTGCTTTGTAAGGAAATGAAGGTTTGAGCAGTTCTTGGCAGAGATGTACCCAAACCCCACAGGCACACTTGTATGCTTGCTAGCGCTCTGGAGAGAGGCTGAGGGTGGAATGTTTCTCCTCTCTAAGGAAGCATTTCCAGCTCTGCGCTGGGACACCACGCAGACTGGACATTGTCCTGAGTCTAAGGAAGTATTTCCAGCTCTGCGCTGGGACCCCACGCAGACTGGACATTGTCCTGAGGATGCCATCCCAACAATGTTCACAGGTGCTTGCTGGGACTGAGGCTACTTCCCTGTTGATTCACCACCTTTAAAATTAAGGAAGCATCTGTTCCTAGGGTGGAAAGAGAGCTGCTAAACAGAGAAGCAGCAAGGTTATGTTTTATGACCACGGGACTATTTCCCTGATGTTACAGGAAGGTGGTTCAGCCTATGTTCCTCAAAACAAGAGCTAATCTGTACCCAAAGCATTGGGCATGGACTCACTGGCTGTGCCCTTCCAATCAATAGTCTGATCCTTTGACTCACTTATGCAGTGACTCCTGTATGTGGCTGAGCATTTTCCACCACTGTTATGTGGTTTGTGACCTCTGGAAGAGACCAAATATTCAGTTGATGCTTCCTAAGCAAAGAAAATAGATAATCCTTGAATAGCACAATGCAAGGAAAGTTCAGAGAGCTGCAGTCGCATGAGGAAAGAATAGAGACTGAGTGAGGAGAATTTTACTCATGCATTTAATTATGTGAGTCAGCCTAAATAAATTGGTCATCCTAGAAGACAGCCGGGATCCAGGATCACAACCATCTTCAGAGGTCCGAGACCAAGCATTTGTCATCTCCCAATTAGCGCTGCTCTGTTGGCATAGAGCCTCTCTCTCTCGGCCTCAAAGGGGCCCTCCCTGGAGATCCAGTGAAATAGAGGATAGAGGGTTATAGATTGTACAACAAAAAACATATGCTGCTACAGCAATAACACTGTATGTCTATGCAGTAGTGATAGGTTATATCGAATGCTTCACAAAGATACCACAGCATTTTATCAGGAGAACAGTGATACTCTCATTATGGGCAGAGGTGATGTTCATAGAGAAGTTGCTGAAAGCTTTTCCTCATAAAACCCCTTCAGATCAGGCCCTGTAGGGGGGAAAAAAGGGTCTCTTACTTATTCAAAATTCATATTTATAAAGGGGCTGAACTAAGACTCGTTAGGCAAACTGGATTCAGGGTATATCTTGCATATGGAGCACTTGACTATACAACCTTAACATGTTCTTAATGCCATTTTTTTGGACACAATTTCACAGATGAAGATTGAGGAGTATGAAGAGTTGTGGTCATAGAAGAACACAGAACAAGTCAGCACCAGGTAGAAAGCAAAGGAGACACCCAGAGGCAAAGTTTCTTAGTGACAGAAGTCTTACATTAAATCCTGATGTGGCTCAGCTGCTGAAGATCTGCCCTGTTGTACTTACATCAGGGAAGAGTGCATAAACTTTTATAAAAAATGAGCTGTTTCAACTCCGTATTGAGCTTTTTCTCTTAAACACAGTGCCCACTTGAGGTCAGACTATGGAGAAATACCCTCTGATCCTTTAAAAAATACCCTGCTTTTTAGAGACAGATTACTTTTGAGAAGTAAAAGAAAGACACTGGCAACATTTTAAGGAAAGAGATGGAAAGTGCTTTCTTAAAAGCAGTATCTTCCTTTTTCCATTAAGATTTACAATGAGGAAGGCTGATGATTACCTGTGGCCTGTAGCTTTCAAACACCAGACAGCAAGGAAAGATCGACTTTGCTGCATGATGATAGTTCCGAGACTTGGTTACATGTTAGTGAATTATAGATTTTATTCCAAATTAAATGAACCATTACATGTTCAATATTGTGCACTTAGCTGTAAAACTCTCAAATAAAATTAACAATAAAAAAGAGAAATTGTCTAATGAATATGGGAGTGTAACAGGGGTGCACAACTTCCCTGTCCTTGCTGGTTTGTTCATGAGTAATTGCTTGCTTCTTCCTTCTACAGCGCTTGGTTATCTCGGGCGCTGATAACAGTGCGATTGCCACATTACAGCCTTCAGCAAACCCATGCAGGATCCCGTTTAAGGATTCAGATGACGACATCTAGCTGAATTTCCTGCTGCTGTCATTATAATCAACTAAACAGAAACTATGGGGGGTGTTGGCTCCTGCTGGGCGGTAATGTAGGCACAGTCTCTGTGCAAGAGATCTTCTGCTGGTGAGACGTTTTAGATCAACAGGATGTCAAAACCCTTCGTTGCAATTAGAGATCAAATACAGCAGTTTAGCTCAAGATTAACGCTGGCTTCCTACAGACTTCTGGATGGAAATCAGTATTTTGGACTACTCCTGTTAGAAGCAGACTAACCACAAATAAAGACTTGTAGGTGGCCAACGTACTAGTCCACGGCTTGCTGATCAAAGCTCTCTGTGCATGAGACTCGGGGCGCATCAGTTAACTTCTCTGTGGTTTAGGTCTTCATCACTAGGGAGCAGTTAATAGTCCCTTTGGTGCTCTGATAGAAATGCCATTTGCTTTTAGGCTGGCATCCTAAAGGCACCTATATCTTAACTTTCAGGTGTCTAAAGGCAGCATTAAATTCCCATGTTCTCTCTACACTTCTTGCAAGCTCTTCTGCACGGGAAAGCTTTTAAGAAAAAGGGATAAAGTCATTCAGCTTGTCTCTCTTCCTTTTCATACAGACACTTCCAACAATGGAAAGTTTCACAAGAGGTACACCCACAAGAGTGCAAGAAGGAAAGGGGATGCTCTAAATACATCTGTTGACAGAAAAAAAAGAGAATGAAGTAGCTATATCTTTAAAAACTTATATTACAAGTTTTCTTCTTGATCACCCTGTAAAAATCTTATTAATTTCAATGGAGTTACCAAAGTGTAACTTCAAGGAGAATTTGGTTTATGTGGGATCAGAGTAGGAGGCTCAAGCGTAGAGGCAGGATGCCAGAGGTGTTTCATTCCCTGCGGCTCCTTTTTCTGGGAAGGAGAGTGAAGGGGAGAAAACCTCACAGCATATGTACTCAAAACATTTCATCAAATAGATCACTCATCCAAGCCATAGTCAAAAAGTCTGTTCTCCTGCTCCCGTGATAAAATACATAGGGTTCTGACCTAACAGATACTCTGCACTGGAATTCTGGAGCATCACTTGGTTCGGTACAAAATTGTGTAGTAGGCAGAGACAAGAAGTGACATTTCAAGGAGGGGGATTTCTGTTTGAATACTGGGGGTGTCATTGTGCTGCCTGATGCGCGGAGCCAGTGCTGCTCGCCAGCTCCCAGCGCAAACCACAGCCTGGGCTGCTGAACACGCTCTG
>NW_010246677.1:96113-101940 GCF_000690775.1 Eurypyga helias
TGACCGCAATAAACTCCTGATCTCTGTACTGTGTATCAACCAGTGGATTAAATATTCACCACCAGTACCTAATCTACAGCTAGAAGTTATCGCAGCTTGGTTGCACGTCTGGTTGACTAAACCTCTCAGGTGGTTTTGTCCAAAATTCCCACTGACAGAAGCCAGACACAGTCTGGGTGTGGGGTCATCCCAATGCCCCTGAGGGTGAAAGATTGCAGCGACCCAAAGGATTAAAGCTAAACCAGCGGTGCTTACGGCACTGGCTCCGTGGAAAGATTTACGAAGGTTTGGCAATTGCAGCCTGCCAGTGAAAGTACATGTTTTAACAGTACAGTGACTAAAACTAATGTTGTATTTCTGCTAGCTGCTGCCTGTGCATTTGCTGATGTATTTCGTTTCTAGGTTCAGGGCTAGAAGACCTTAGTCATCACAGCTCTTAATGCTCCTATCCTACTGCAAAGCCTGGCACCTGACTTGATGAATAGTTACTGGTATTAATCATTGGAGGGGACCAGTTTCTTCTTTGTACATTTGTCTGAAAAATTGCTCTCTTTGTGGAAGCTTTTAATGGATTTCTCAAGTCTTTCTCAAGCGTGACACATAATGCGCAAGATTCAATGGCGGCGACAAATGAAAAGGACAAAAACGAGATAGAAGCATAATTACTGGGTATCAAAATATAGAGCTTTGGTAACTGAAATTCACAGGTGTTGTAGCAGTAGTTCAGCATTGCCAAGTGCTGGGGTTGACAGTCCCCTTCCTTGCAGCCAGCCACCCATGCTGCCACCCTGCTTTCCCTTCCCCAAACTTAATTGCCTTGCAATTATTGGTTAGGAAAAAGGACCTTTAATCATTAGAGATTAATTGCATCTCTCTGAAACGCTTGTCCCTAGAACTGACAGGAAGAATGGTCTCAGTGCTCTGTCCACAGCAACACTTAGTAGGGAAAATACAGCGAGATTTTGGGAAATGCCAGGGGGAAGTTGCCAGCTCTCCTCTCAGGTTTGGATGGCTACTGGAGCACCGTGAGCACTTTGCTATTTCCATTGCAATGAGGTACAAATCGTCTGATATTCACAGGTAACAATGAAAAACCATGTCTGGGCCCGCAAGAGATGCTATAGTGCATACAGCCCCTGTGGAGAGCAGGAGCAGACCTTGCTAGAAGCAACAGAGGGGACAAATGATGCTGAACATTGACCTGTGGTAGGACTCCTGCCTTTTGTGGAGAATGATGGGATCTTACTGAACCTGTCTTAGATCTTTTTCCTTCTGGCTTTTATACTCTGCCAAAACCCACGTGCCCTCATGATCACAGTTCAAAAACTGCTTTGGTCCAAACTAAGTTTTCAGGCTCTCTCTAAAAAGTTGTCACCACAAGCTCAGTTTGGCAGGAGAAAAGCTTCCAGTCTTTCCCAGCTATCTTTTAGTATGCCACAGACAGTGCTACTATTTCATCTGTCATCCAGAAATGTGGGGAACAGACATCCTTTCAGGTCATCATACCCAGGGTATTTCTAAATCCAGTATAGAGGGTCAGACCATATCTCTCTTCTGTATTTCCATACCTACTCAGTGCAATGTATATTCTCATTTCACACCTTACAAGCTCTTCTGTCTTGCTGTACGTGAAGCAATATCCAGCATATTGTCAGCTATAATCAAGCAATTATTATTACAACAAATGATGCAGGAAAATCACATCTCTGATTCTGAAATCTCCAAGTGTTTGGGGAAAATCTTTACAAAGACTTTTACCAACTACTCGTACAAGGATTACATTATAGCATTTACGGAAGCACAGCCACTGCATCAGTGCAGTACCCTAATTTAGAGGCTGAAATTCTCATTCTGGGGTACGTGCCATAATTTTTTTAATAAAAAAAAATCTAAAATAGAGCTGCTGCCAAGCAAAGCATTAGCAGGGCTGCCAGAAGGCTTTCTGAGGTCCCAGCCCAGCAGAAAACCAGGCAGGGTTTAAACACGGTTGGTAAGGAATGTTTTTTTGGATACCTGGTAGACTTGTACAGGAATTCCAGCAGATTGAGGGGCCTCTTTTTCATTCAATTGGGAAATTTCTGATGTGGAAAAAAGTCTGTCTGCAAATTTCCAGCCTGAATTACTGTGTTTTACATAGCAGTTGAGAACAGCTTTTCCAGATGGTTTGAGGTAGGGAAGAAAAAGCACATTTGTCATATGACACTGGCAAGTTCACAGAGCCAGACGATAGTGATGAACATGGTTTGGGGACAGGACTCAGCAACGACACATGGAAAGCACGGCTTTTCCCACAGCACTTTCTTGTTTCTGTTCTAATAGCATCTCACTGTCACTCCTGAGATGGGTTAAAAATTTCCCATGGGAGCCTCATACTACAACAATATGACAATTAAAAACAGATCGCTACAGCAAAGAAAAATATATTTTTAAAATAATGCAACAAGCGCATTGTAAAGTGCTTAAACCCTGCAGCTTTTGTTCGTGCCAAGCCCTCAAGTAATGACAACTGGGTACCAAACCGACCAAAGTCAAGTCTTGCCAAAATGTCTTTTGTTTGGTACACTTACTGCTTGTATTAAACACAAAGACTCTCCTGGAGAAGGTCAAGCAGACGTGGTGGCAACAAATCCTGGCATCAGTTTCTGAGATATTAGTAGCTTCTCTGATTGCCCTGAGCACTGTTTTTTTTATCTCACTTGCCAGAGCACCACTGAAGCTGTGTTGTTAAATGACTGATCGAGTCCAAAACATGTATGTGATAAGCTACCGGGCCCTTCGTCTGTCTTGATAGTTTGTGTTCCACAACATGATTTTTCTTTTTGCTCTGCATCTTGAAAGGGAAGATCAATGTTGTGGAGAATTTTAAATTGGCTCACGCTGCAGAGTAGATTTCATTACCTACATATCAGTCCTCGAGGTACATAGTAATTCTCTGCCTTACATTACTGGAATTTTTTGCGTCTTTTCTAGGAACTAGTTATTGATCCCTGGAAAATGAACAACAATTAAAATAAAATATAGACAACTGCAATCCCAGTGGTCCCATTAAAGGATGAAATGCTTCATTAACACCTCATAAGAACATTCTGAACATGAGTGGAGGGCAGCTTTCCTCCTTCATCACTGGTGCATGGTATCCAGAAAGGAATGGCTTTTAAACTTCCCAGGATTAGCCTACACACATATTACTCCAGTGTAACTAAGCCAGCTATAAGCTGAAGTGCTCTTTCCTACCACCTCAAGACATTTTTTTTCTGCTTTGAAATTGTTTTTTCATATTCCAGCCTAAATCAGTTACTTAGCAATTTAATCTTAAATGAAGTAAAGGAAATGTAAACCATCACAGAAATCATAATTAGTTTGATAAAACTAGGTCATACTGTAAATTAAACCAACACGACTTCATGCATCCATATGCCTTTAAACTTCTTGACTGAAGAACCCATATCAAATTGTTGGACGTGATCTTCCTCCAAACTTCAGCTTTGAGGTTTTGACTAGGAGAAAAAGCTCCTCAGCCTAGCAGAGGTAGCAAATCCGAATGACTTTTGAACGTTGCAGAAATGCTGAGTCTCTGTCCATGACTATATAGTTTTCTTATATTTATTTAAGAAATGATGGGAAGAGAAAACTGAGCAATATGCTATGCCCCTGCTGATTTCCATGGGGCAAAGGTACCTCTGAAAATTAAGTCCCTAAGTGTTATTCAAGTCCCAGCTTGCACATTAAGTGGTGCCTACATGGGAGTGACTAGAAATACGCACTACGTTAGCATGATTTGAAAAAGTGTAACTGGTTGGCAGTGAGGAACCTAACAGAATAAGCCTCCAATACTATTTTAGGTGCAAAATAAACAGTAATCAACCCCAGGAGGTAACCATTTAGTATGAAGACATGATCTAAGTAAGCTAGAGTCTCCCACGGTGGTGGGAGATTGTAGAGTCTGCCCTAACTCCTCCTTATTTGTCCACACAGAGTGTAAATGATGCTTGGATCACACCTGTCCTCCTGAATGAAAGAATACACCCCTTGGAAACTCTGTCTCAGCCCAGAGAGGCAGAAAATGGATCTAGCTATGGATCTAGCTTCCTAATGCCCAGGAAAAAAATCTTATTCTTCATTTTCTGCCAATTTATTATTGACGATATTTCATCCAGCTAGAGACTGATTACACCCGAGACATCAATAGTGTTATATAAATATCTATCCTATAGAATCAGGTTTATCTACCTAAGGCTTCTGAGGTTTCCAGTTTACTTCTGAGAGGTCCATAAAGAGTAACTCTGACTAATGCTCCTTGTCAGTTGGCTTAAATGCCTCAGTTGGGAAATGGTTAGGGGGGCTGCAAATCCGGAAAGTTTGAAACGGAGGAGTCAATAGACAGATAATGTCAGTGAGTCAGATACTGTTAGATCCTGACAGAAGAAATATCAAAAGCTGCCGTGATTGATAGGGAATGAAGGAAATACTATCTACAAACAAGAGTAAATAAACAGGATTTGAAAGCTGCATGTTGCATTCATTTTGAGACTTCGTCCCCCCTTTTTAAGCTGATTTGATTTCACTCCTCAGTGTAATTCTCTGATCCAGGCATCCTTTATAGAATCATAGAATGGTTAGGGTGGGAAGGGACCTTAAAGATCATCTAGTCCCACCCCCCCTGCCATGGGCAGGGACACCTTGCACTAGACCAGGTTGCTCAAAGCCACATCCAGTCTGGCCTTGAAGACATCCAGGGATGGGGCATCCACAACATCTCTGGGCAACCTGTTCCAGTGCCTCACCACCCTCTCTGTGAAGAATTTCTTCCTGACATCTAATCTAAACCTCCCTGATTTCAATTTATACCCATTACCCCTTGTCCTATCACTACAGACTCTTGTAAATTTATTATTTTATAATAAATAAAGTGGCCCGTATGGCAGCACCATTAACCAGGATGCCCTGTCAGTCACTGTGCCCACCTGAATGGAGCTTCTGTCAACCACCTCAGACGGGAATGGAGATAAACCTTCCTATATTGAGTGACCACTGCGTAATCAAGGGCGTGTTGCGCAATGCTTTGTAACCATGTAAGGAAAAAAATGAAGAAAGGAAAAAGGTGGTGTTTTTCTTTTTTTTAACTGGAGCACAGAAGGCAACTATGGGTACTTTGATTGATTTTACAAAAAAATAAGTCACTCGGCATTTGAGATTCTGAAGTGTTAAGCCACTTGAGATGATAGATAACACACTTTTTGGCTGGAATCTGGGTCTTTGAGTTCTGCCAAGCTATAAATAAACATGGAATGATTTACATATTTATTAAATTCTTTTTTACTAGGTGTCAAATGTTTCAGGTCTTTCACATACTGTGGTCAAAATGCCAGCAAGGTCATTCTAGGAAATACAGAAGTTCATAAGGATGTTTCCCAGTGAAACGCATCAGTTTAGAAGCAAAGCAAAAAGGAGGAGAGAAGGCAACACTTGGGGTCTGTTGTGAGTACAAGTAGGGAGGATTTGAAGGAACTTTGTGCTTGTGTCATATCATTAACATTAAGATGTTGATGGATACGTCTCAGCTGCTGTGACTGGAACAGTGTGACCTAGATTAGCTTCTGGGGTAGCAGATCAGATTATATTGAAGAGTATGCTTGCTGCCTTATGGAAGCATAACGAAACTTAAGGTGGAGAAGAAAAGGAAGCATGGGAGACCAAACACACACAGCTATATTGTTTAAAATATGCCTCTTTCAGGCATCTTTGAGAAGATAACCCACCAGAACCATGACCTCGGCTCTTGGAGGCAGTTATGTATCAGTTGCACAAAACAGAGCATTTCAGCAGG
>NW_010246677.1:101971-104832 GCF_000690775.1 Eurypyga helias
AAGGTGCGATTTCCAAAGGCAGTGAAGTACAAAGAGAGGCACCTCATGGCATTTTTCCCATGGCGCCGTAACTCTGCTCACACGGAATGAAGTGTTCTGATTTTTTCAAAAATCCATCTAGAAACTATTTGCATCTTTAGCTGCCTTCCATCCAATAAGCGTTTCACTGACTGTAAGAGACATCCCTGTCAGGTAGGGCTTCAGCTCACATTTTGAGCAGCTCTTCAGTATTAACCATGCTGCCTCCTTAGTCTGGCTCAAGGCTGGAGCGAACTAGCTGGCCTGCTGAGTGAAGACTTGGGTATTCGGGTATCGTGAGAGGAGGAAAAGACTGACTTACCCTTGGCAGGACAGCTGCGAGCAGATTGTGCCACGCGGCGCGACAAATTCAAGTGCACGCTGGCATGTTTAACAAGGACAATATAAACACTGCCAACACGAGTTATGTTGGGAACGAGTGATGCAACTTTTTGTTGCTACTTTTCTTTCACACCTTCCAGCCTTTTGACCAAGCTGCGCCACGAGAATGTGAGAAACATGTCATTCACTGGAGGGGTGAGGAAATACTGCTATTCTGAGCAGAAAGAACAAAGTCAGCCACCAAGCCAATATGTAGATCGCTGACGAGTTTACATATTGTCATCAAGTAAGGATGCCAGGATCTGATGTCTTTGATGGCACATCAGCAGTCTGATTAGCAACATGAAGCCATCTCAGAATGGAAACGATTTGTCACGCTCTGAAAGACTGACGCTTGACATCTGGTTTGACGGGTTATGAGGCATCACGAAAACAGCCTCATAAATGAAGAAATTCAGTTCATCCATCAGAGCCTACGAACAAGCGCACTGTGATCCCGGAGGCGCTGGGATTCCCAGGAACACCTGAGAGCTCTGCTGCTGCAGCAGCAAAGGCGAGTTTGGCCTGTCACCTTTTGAGGCCATCCAGCATATTGCCATCCCGACCTTCACATCAGGAAACAGACTTCCTAATTTATTCTCAATTCACACCTCTGGGAAGACTCTGAAGTCAAAGGATCAGCAGGCATGAGGAAATAGAACAGCAAACAGAAAAATGACCGAAATGGACTGTCATTAAACTACCAAACAAAACAGTAATGTGCTACTGCAGTGGGACATAAATCAGTCGGTCATTAGTATGCACAGGACACTTTTAAACACCCGTCCCTGCAAATGCCCTTTCAGTACCAGCCCTGGTGGACTCTCAGTTTCTCAGGAACGTAGGGACTGAGACATAGTTTAGTATCTGGAGCTACTGAGAAATACGATAACATGCAAAGCAGTGAAGCACTTTACAGCAGTTATAAAAGATAAGGTACTCTGCCAAGTTGGCCATAACACAGCAATAAGGTCATGTCAGCAAGCACCAGTACCCCCTCATCTTTTCCTCTGAAAGAGTAAAGCACTTGTGCTAGCCTCCCAGGTTTGTGTGCCAGTAGTTTCACAGCACTGCAGTGTAAAAGGCTCCATCCTCAAGGTCACTGCTGATGTTGTGCCCGGTGATGTTCAGCAGAGTTGTGATGGGACAAAGACCTCAGAAATTTGCCTCAAATCAATTGCCCTAATAAGAACTTGCACAGATGGCTGCATGGGATGGGAGCAGAGGTCTGTCTAATCCTGTAACCCCTTCCTCATCATGGCCAAAATCCAAAAATACTCCGGATGCCACCTGATAGCCTTCCTGAAGGGGAGTCAAACTCAAGTACATTTGCTTTGCACTTGTGCATCAACAGACTCACATTCTGGAAAAATAACATGAGCATGTATTAAAAGCTGGTGCTTTCTAGTAATAACTCCCATAAACCAATCACACCCACTGAAACCAACCAGGCATGCCATTTATTTGGTGTTTTGATAAATTATAGCTCTGGGGTGCGCCGAGGGCCAGATTTTTAAAGCTATTCAGCTGTTTAACTCTCATTGATTTCAACATAATTGATTTCAGTGGGAGTTAGGTGCCTGTATTGCTTCACACTTTGGGCCAGTCCCTTCTATGGTAACTGTACCAATTAGGCAGGAGAGCTATTTATCAGGAGCCCCATTAAATAGAATCAGTGGTGCCCAATTACTTCTAAATTACCAGTTCAGCCACCCTGATGGCTGAACGGAAGGGGTGGCTGTTGCCGTAACACCAGCACCACTACTGACAGGGAGAATTTCTTCCATTGTATCCCACTTATAGTAACACTCATCCAGGAAAAACATCCTGCTTCCTCCATTAACCCAGGATTTTTTTTTACCCTCCCACCAGGTCACTCTGACATCGCAACAGATTAATGGTGTAATGGATACCAGGAAGAAAAGCAGGCTGAATCCAAACTTAAATGAGTGGGGCTTACATAATTAGAGGGTGAGAGAAAGAGAAACTAGAATTAGAGACACAGTCTTTTCAAGGTTTCCAAGGCAGCAAGTGGCTGCTTCTCACACAGCACGCACCACAATCGTGTTTTCAGTTCTACGGTGTCAGGTTCCCCGATGATGATGAGGGAAAAAACCCACACTCTTTTGAACTGGGAGTGCTTTTAAAATAATAGAAGGTCTGGGATGTTATGCTCCTCATGAGTAGTTGTGCTGATATCTTCATTTATTTGATATCATCGTCTGACATTTCATTCCGTTTGCAGCTGAGTCATTTGTAATGTTACGTACAAAGGATTCTGGTGTCGTGATCTTTAACTTTTGCCCTCCCTCTAATACCTAAGTTCGTTCAACCATGCTACAACCAGCTGGAGGAAATTCCTCTCCTGCAAGACACAAAGGCCAACGACGGTATGAAAGATACGGGGCTGCTTTGTCATTTATTGCTCCATATTCCATATGTTTGTCTGACTGGTGTAGGGA